>NW_013670357.1:0-5577 GCF_000517525.1 Limulus polyphemus
ACTGTTGTTAACTTTCCTGTAACTGTTGGAGACTTTCTTCCTGTTTATTTTGCTGTTCGAGCTGCCACTGTTGCAGGTTTTCTTGCAACTGCTGTTGTCTCTCTTCTTGTTTCTTTCTTTTTCCTCCAACAACTGCTGTAATCTCTCTTCTTGTTTCTTTTCTCGTTTTTCTTGTTTCTTTTGCTGCCATCAAATCTGCTAAGCTGTAGTTTGATTTGCCGCTTCTCGTTTCCATTTTTTTGTCCAACTCTCTGACACCAATTTGTTACGTCTCTGGTCGTTAGTTAATTTTCCGTAAAAATTATTTTCGAAGAAACTTTAGTGATACAAGTCCTTTTTTAAATAAAACTAGTTTATTCTTTCTGAATACAACTTTGCAATACACTTAATTTCCACAGTCGCGCTATAATTCACCACGAACGTCTCACGTGCTCAACTCAACTGTCAATTACGCATTGTTGCCGTCACGTCTTGACCGTCTTACATGTACAAGACTACTGCATATCTAGTAGCCTCTCGAGACTTCACGAACTATCGAGAATATGACGTGTTACTAGCGTCACGTGACATTCGCTGTCGTAACAATATCAATTTTTTGAAAAATGAAAAAACGTGCTTTTTTGACGCAAAATTCATAGACAAAATATTGGATAGTGCTTATTTCATCGGAAAACTCACAATATGGACAATATAGCATTAACGAAAAAAATTATATCCCGTGAAAAGCTAAAAAAATAATTTTTCGCTAACCAGGAATAACAACAATCGAAAATATGGAGTTTGTTTTATAAGAAGAAGTCATGGGCTTTGAGATGGTGCGATTTTGTTTGAATAATCGTATTTTTAAAGCTCTTCTTTGTTTACAATATAACTGAAAAAACAACAGTAAAATCGAAGATAGGAGAAATTTTGTTAACAAATTATGAAATTACTATTGGGAATTTTGATGAAAGAATCTGTATTTTGAAAGTCTCATATCAAGGCCATTCTTGTATTAAATATGAGGAAAAACATTTTTTTTTTTTCAGAATTTGGGGGAAAAAATATGGTCCTTGTCTTTTTGGTGAAAATATCCATTTTTTTTGAAACATGAAAAAAGTGCTTTTTTGACGAAAAATTGATAGAAAAATATCGGATAGTGCTTATTACGTCGGGAAACTCAAAACTGAGACATTATAGTATTTAAGGAAAATATTACGTCCTGTGGAACGCTAAACAAATTAAACTTTCACTAACCCGGAGTAAAAACAATCCAAAAGGTGGAGTTTATTTGATAAGAAGACGTCATGTCCTTTTAGATGTTGGGATTTTGTTTCAATAATCTTGTTTTTAAAGCTCTTCTTTGTTTTCAGTATAACTGAAGAAAAAAAAACCCAGTAAAATCGAAGTCCCATGATTTTACCCATATCTTGAAAAAAAAAAAAATGTTTTCCATCATATTTCAATTCAAAGATGCCCCTGATATAAGACTTTCAAAATGGATTTTTTCATCAAAATTCCCAATAGTTATTTTATAATCTGTTATCAAAATTTCGGCTATGTTCGATTTTGCTGTTTTGTTTTTATTCAGTGTATTGTAAATAAAGAAGAGCTTTAAAAATAAGATTATTCAAACAAAACCCCAACATCTAAAAGGCCATGATAACTTCTTATAAAAAAAAACTTCTTTTGCATTGTTTTTACTCTGGGTTAGCCAAAGTTTAATTTTTTTTTATTTTTCACTGAATGTAATATTTTTCTTTTATGCTATAATGTCACAATTTTGAGTTTTCTGACGAAATGAAGACTATCTAAAGAAAATTTTTTTATGTAAACTTAACTGCCCTAAAATGTATAGTTTTGACTGTATACCAGCATCCTGTGTTAATTGGCTACTTTATTTATTGTGCAAAAATCATTTAAAAAAGATTCATACTGCTCGTAGCAAAGAAAGTATGTAAAGTGAGTGGGGGTGAAAACATTTCTCATTTGTTGAGCCCCTCAGTGGAACAGCAGTATGTCTGCAGACTTACAACGCTAGAAACCGGGTTTAGATACCCGTGGTGGGCAGAGCACAGATAGCCCATTGTGTAGCTTTGTGCTTTACTTCAAACAAACAATCATTTGTTGATGATAACAAAACGAACCTCCAAGTAAGAAAACAAGCATCAAAAACATTAATAGATTTTGTATTTTCTGTACTTCCATTGTAACTTATACCAAGAACTTTATATTTGTTAAATGTTCCATAACTGCAGTTATCTATTGTTTATACTAAAATTAATTCCAGTGACAGTAATTTTTTTTTTAATGGGTACTTGGTAGATTATATTTCATGCAAACAAATAATATAAATATATAAAATAAATGTTCTTCAAGAAATGAGACAGCTGCTCTCATTAATCATTTAAGGATTCACGTTAAAACTTTTGTTCAAACAAATCTGTATTGTCTAACTGATTCTTTCTACTCAACAAGAATTATCATGATATTTTAATTCTGGATGGACATCGCAACAAGTAAGCTGTTAATATGACTTCTGTTCTTTTTGCACATCTCATCAAAAACAAATTAATTGTTATTTAAAATCAGTGGATATGTAAAAAATCAAACCGAGACAGAGTGGTATCCTTCTTTAAAATGTTGTCTACTCATTATACTGACTGAACCAGCATTAGGAAAAATGATTGTTCAACAAATGTTACATAAATCATAAAAGTTGATTTTCCAATATCACTAACTTTTATTAATGAAAACCTAATAGAAAAACTGCACAATTAAATAGTTCCAGTGCTTAGACCTGTCCAAATAACAGCTGTAATTACACTACTGAAAAAACTTATATAATATACAAATGAATATATTTCATAGAAACATTAAGAAAAAGTTTGTGCAACAGATCAACACCAGTTTGTTTAGTTTATCCTCTGAACTTCTCTCTGACTAAAATAATTTAAAAGGGGTAAATATATTTCAGCATAAAGCAATGAAAAGGGCTCTCTACCCTACATATGTCATAGGTATCAAATCTCAGTTTATCACCTTACAAGATTGAGTTTACTGTTGATCCAGATAAGCCTGTCAAAACTTTTTCATAAAGCCCTACTTCATTGTATATTTTGTGAAAAATTAAATGATTATTTCTAAAAAAAATAATAATAATACGTCAATTAGTAATAGTCTAGTGTATTATTGCAACTTCAAAATTTCTTTTTCATTTTAGCTGTGTAACTGGTATTTGCAAGTTAGGGTTATTAGAATAATATGTATTTGGCATGAAATGTGTACAAATATATATTTAATAAACCAGCCTACTTATATGCTTACCATTTTTGTTTATCATAAATTTCCAAAGTTTAAATGTTTACCAGTTTATAAACTTTTTTTTATTTAAATAGCTATCAATTTTAGCAAATAGTCACAGTTAACTTTCTGGACATAAACAAATGACATTGTTAACAAAGAGCCAATTATAAACTTACTGTCAGAAATTGACTCATTCATAAATGAATCATTTTTACTTTAACAAATTCTTCCTCTATTATCTATTGTATCCTACCTTAATGAAGATCTTACTACTATTAGTTGTCACCATTTTCTTGGCCTTTTTAAGCTATAATAATTTCACATTCATTTCTTGTAGTTTGAGATAAAAGAAAACAAACTGGTCCAGTTTCATTAATGGTGCTATGAGGAGTACATTAAACTACAGGAATGTTTTAACTGTGAATAACAATTGCAGATAGTTGGTTGTCAGAAAAGACTACAATAAGGATAGATACATTGCTCACCAAATTCTTCTACACGTACCTTATCTTGTTTACCAATATAAAATAACATTCAAACATTAGGACCTAACAAAAACTAGTAGTAAGACATATTCTAATAAGAGTAAAAAAAAAAAATTCAAGATTGATTACATGTTTAAAGAAAAACGCGTGTACAAGTTTATAACCTAAAGTACTGGTATTTATTCTGAGGAAAGATACAACAATTTAATATTCCTTCTAACTCACAAGCTAACAAAACTAGTAATGATGACATAATCAAAACATTGTTTCAGGAAAAAATATTATACTTCTTTAAAGGTATTCTATACATCTTAATTTCACCAAGACTGGATTTTAATGTATACCAGAATAATGTTCTGATGTATTAAGTTAGGCTCAGTTGTACAACACTGAATAAATATAAAATAATTTCCTTATCCTCTTGTTTCATACAGAAAAACAAAATTATATACTTTAAAAAAAAACAAGTTTAGAGAAACACTTTCACTTATTATACTGTCAAAACAAATTCTCAAATGAGTATTCCTACAGCTTTCTGCTGAGCAAAAACTCAAACGGAGAATCATATAGCATACATTGATAACAATATTACTGATAAAACTGGTACTGATGTTTACGTAGGACATGTTAGTAATAATGCTACTGATAACACTCATACTGATGTTTATGTTTAGGACATGTTAGTTACAATACTACTGATGTTTATGTATGACATGTTAGTTACAATACTACTGATGTTTATGTTTAGGACATGTTACTTACAATACTACTGAAGTTTATGTAGGACATGTTAGTAATAATGCTACTGATAACACTCATACTGATGTTTATGTTTAGGACATGTTAGTTACAATACTAAACATCAGTAGTATTGTAACTAACATGTCGTACATAAACATCAGTAGTATTGTAACTAACATGTCGTACATAAACTTCAGTAGTATTGTAACTAACATGTCGTACATAAACTTCAGTAGCATTATTACTAACATGTCCTACATAAACTTCAGTAGTATTGTAACTAACATGTCATACATAAACTTCAGTAGTATTGTAACTAACATGTCGTACATAAACATCAGTAGTATTGTAACTAACATGTCGTACATAAACATCAGTAGTATTGTAACTAACATGTCGTACATAAACTTCAGTAGTATTGTAACTAACATGTCCTAAACATAAACATCAGTAGTATTGTAACTAACATGTCCTAAACATAAACATCAGTACATAAACTTCAGTAGTATTGTAACTAACGTGTCATACATAAACATCAGTAGTATTGTAACTAACATGTCCTACATAAACTTCAGTAGTATTGTAAGTAACATGTCCTAAACATAAACATCAGTAGTATTGTAAGTAACATGTCATACATAAACATCAGTAGTATTGTAACTTACATGACTTACATACGACATGTTAGTTACAATACTACTGATGTTTATGTAGGACATGTTAGTTACAATACTACTGATGTTTATGTTTAGGACATGTTACTTACAATACTACTGATGTTTATGTAGGACATGTTAGTTACAATACTACTGAAGTTTATGTACGATATGTTAGTTACAATACTACTGATGTTTATGTACGACATGTTAGTTACAATAATACTGATGTTTATGTATGACATGTTAGTTACAATAATACTGATGTTTATGTACGATATGTTAGTTACAATACTACTGAAGTTTATGTACGACATGTTAGTTACAATACTACTGATGTTTATGTACGACATGTTAGTTACAATACTACTAAAGTTTATGTATGACATGTTAGTTACAATACTACTGAA
>NW_013670357.1:6212-10529 GCF_000517525.1 Limulus polyphemus
TACGACATGTTAGTTACAATACTACTGATGTTTATGTACGACATGTTAGTTACAATACTACTGATGTTTATGTACAATATGTTAGTTACGATACAAAAATGGGAACATTGGCACCTTCCCTAGTGTATTTTATATTTAATGATAAAATTTCAATATTTTTGATTATATTTTTAAATACTGAATAAAACACTATAAATATGACTAAAAACACCTAGAAGCTACAAAATATTTCTTTTTTCTTTTATTTACTGAAAAAAAATGTGGATATTATAGTTATGCAAATACATTTTTGATTCTCACAAGTAAGTATAACTTTGAAAATTACTGTTCAGTTATTGAACTAAATAATAGAACTGTTATTGAAAATACTTACAACTATAAGACTTTTTTTCCTTTTAGTCATTGAACATTCATTTTGCATAACACCGAGGTAAATCTGTTTTCTGCCTTTATAAGTAAGCAGAACATATAAGTTGCATTTTATTTTCTATGGAATAGTTCCCTAATACATCACTGCATGCCTTGTGAAGTCTTTTTCACACTTAGTGCACCCCAGTCTGGTATTTTTCAAACACACACAACATCCGCCCCATGAGCAAGATTCAAGAAAGTGATCTATTTTGTCATACCTAACAGCCGTGGAAGGTGGTGCAGATGGACTTCTCTGTTGATGCCTTTCTTGTTGAACTTTTATCATAGCTCAGGCTACTTCTCTCCTAAACTGTAATATTTGAAGTAAGGTTAACATGCTGGTGGAACTGGCTAAAGGCAGCAACTACAGATAAGTTCAAGATATTTGAAAATATGCTCCACTACCACTTTTTTTTTAGTGCAGTCTTTGCCTGTATGATGACATTGCTGGTCACATACATCAACACCTCCCATTCCTTTGTTGTACATGTTGATGAGATATGGCTGTCTGAGTGTCTTCTTCTTTTCTTTCTTTACTCAACCTTCTGAACTGGGCTGACATCGTAGTACTTACTGGCAACAGTTACAATGCTATTGTCGTTCCACTTAGCACACAATACTATTACATCTGACCTAAAATCAAAAATCCTCTTTCCTGCTTTTCTATCTGCTACTTTGATACAAGAGGGCAGTGCCCAGTTTGATTCTTAAGGACAGTTCCACAATTTTAGAATTTAAATACATTGTTAAATTGTTGAAGGTTGACTTAAATACTAAAACATTCTTTAACGTTAAAACTTATGTACTGGAGAATGATCACACCAGTGACTGAAACGTTTTACCTGTTCCTTAAATACTGTAAAAGCATTAACTTTTAATAAAATATTTTTTCAAATAGAATTTGTAATCTATTGTTCCAGCGTCGACAATCTTAAAGATTGTTAGAAGTATGGGGTGGTTGTTATTCTTACTACAAGACTCAGATGGATAAGTTAGCTTATATCCGCTTCTGTCTGAAATTCCCATGTGTTCTTATGTGCATATTTGCATGTGATATGTAATTTTAACAATATAGGTAACTTTACAGCTGCCCTCAGCTAGAAACCAGGTTTCAATACTCATGATAAGCAGCTTTGTGCTTAACTTCAAACAACAACAATTATTTTACAGCTAACACAAATGTATTTGTATACGACCCCAGAGCGCATAGAGATGATTTTGAACATGCTTGTCATTCTAAGTGTTGACTTAAATACTAAAAGTAGCATAATTTGTGGGTAATAAATCTTGATTATTTTCAGATGTGAGTTTGAAACTTTCTTTGCTCATGAAAGAAGTAATAAGAACAAGCAGATATATCAAGACAACATGTTACTTTTCAACAGGTTCTATTTTATTTAATTCAAATGTTGGTGTGATAGAGTGTATAAGAAATTAGATGTTAGTCATTACTCTGTTTAGGAGATTTATTTCCATGAATGTTTTTACACAAGTTTTTTTTCAACTTTTAAAACTTTCTTTCATGTTTTCAAATATATATATTTCCATAAGTTTGGCATAGAACTACATATTGTTATTATTGTCATTAATATAGAAAAATACAACAATTATCTCTCTTCTTTCAACAACAGTTATTTATCTTATACTGTAGACATGTCATGTTGCTAAGAGTAAAACCTTAGAAACTAGAACAAGTAAGCTCAATTGTTCCTAG
Organism: Limulus polyphemus; assembly: GCF_000517525.1. Classification (NCBI taxonomy): domain Eukaryota; kingdom Metazoa; phylum Arthropoda; class Merostomata; order Xiphosura; family Limulidae; genus Limulus; species Limulus polyphemus. Next base: position 8,338 of record NW_013670357.1, read on the forward strand.
CTACTAAAAAGTGTCAAGCATATTATAAAATAATATTTTGTGAAAATGGTTTTTCTTTTTTAAAAGAACTGAAGGCCAATTTTTAATCAATAACAATCTGTACTTGCTGCTAGTTGTACAGAATGTTGTATTTGTGTGTCATAATATTTGCGACATTAGTGGTATAATTTTAATTTATACTCAGTGGATGGAAAAATCCCAACCACTTGCAAAAGTCTATATACTTTTTTGAACTGGTGTAAATAAGTGTTTTACACTCACAAAAAGAAACCTATCATTCTATAGGTATTTGAAGAACTTGTAGCATTCCGCTACAATTTAATTCTTCACATTGTTAGCCGACATTAGACAGCTGGTACATAATTAAATAGAGTTGTGTAAACATTTGTTTAACAACAAGTAAAAGCTTGGAATGGTCTATCCTTTCATTGGGGGTGTGTCTGTGAGCCAGACTAGTTTCGGAGAATTCCACTCCTCATCAGTGACCCTGGACTAGTCTGGCCCACAGACACACCCCCCAATGAAATAACAGACCATTCCAAGCTTTTACTTGTTGTTAAACAAATGTTTAAACAACTCTATTCAATTATGTACCAGCTGCCCAGTGTCGGCTAACAATGTGAAGAATTAAATTGTGGCAGAATGCTACAAGTTCTTCAAATACCTATAGAATGATAGGTTTCGTTTTCGTGAGTGCAAAACATTTAAATGCACCATTTCGATTTTTGATACCTCACTACTATAAAGGCTTGGTTTGATATTTCATTGGTGGTAGTGTCCAGGGTCACTGATGAGGAGTGGAATTCTCCGAAACTAGTCTGGCTCACAGACACACCCCCAATGAAAGAATAGACCATTCCAAGCTTTTACTTGTTGTTAAATAAATGTTTAAACAACTCTATTCAATTATATACTTTTTGTTTCTGACATGGCTATAGTGTCAGCTCCACTATATACAAAACTAAAAACATCAAATTACTTAAAACCTATGCTGAAAGACATGAAGCTCCTCAAATATTTCCAGTCTGCAGTTGTGCAGTTATTATGACTACACTTTTGTTTAAAATCCTGTGTTTAACATACACACGAAAAAATAACACAGGAAGAAAACAACTATAGCTGGAAACTGAAATCCTATCTCATCTTAGCTATGAATAAGAAATATCCTGACTTTGGGTAAATCATGAGACTTGATGAAACTTTTATATTTTTCTGAATAGAAAATTAGTGTTACATATTAGTTAATTCTTTTTTATTTTGCATGTTATAGAGTGTAGGTAAAGGTACTGTCTATAATTAATTAAGTGGGTTAATTTCTAGTAACACCACAAGTTTAAGATTAGTTTTACATATCACTCTCACAGGTCTGCTTTTTTTTTATAAATAATAAATGACAGTTTTAGTGTGAGAGACAATAAGTTGAAGTTAGATTTCCTTCTAATAGAACAATTTTTAATCTATTCCATATGTATGACTTTGAAATAACTATATATATTTGTATACTGTGCTCCTACCAGTACATTATATCTCACCAGAACAAGATTTATGTGTAACACTCTTTTGTTTATACCATTACTTTACTCATCTTCCTTGTATGTTTGACTCACACAGTTTTATATGTGATTGTTAAATTATTAGCAGCTTATATGATATGCTAAAATGCAGCATTATTTGCAAAACTTTAAACATTGTTTAGTGTGTAATACAGTAAATATTAAATTTTCAGTTTCTTACACAAAATACAATTCAACTTTTATTTTTTTTTTATAAATGTTGGGGACCTGATCACCAATTATATAAAAGTGTAATACAAAAAATGAAAAAATCTTTTGAGGCAGAAAAATGAAAGTTAGAAATTGAAGAAGTAACAAAGATGTAGAAAAGTATTCTTTGCTAATTAGCTCTTCCTAAACCCTTGAAATTCAATTTGTAATTTTTTTCTATGAATTACACATTTTTCTAGATAATAAAAATCTAACCTTAAAGAATGCTAAAGAACTGTTGTTACTTTAGTTCCTAACTCATGAAAAATTGTTTGAAGAACTTTGGTATTTAGTATTTTTATTAGATATGATTGCTGACAGAATCTTAAATCAGGAAAAAATATTCTGTCTTATTATTCTGTATAATTTTATTAAAGAATAAAATGTAAGTTAAATTTCAAACTTTGTTATTTTAGGTATAATGGAATA
>NW_013670357.1:11403-15240 GCF_000517525.1 Limulus polyphemus
CTTAGCAACAAAAGTATAGCCTACCTAATATTGTTGTTAGTCTATGTATTGAAAATATAAAATGAAATATATGAAAACCAAAATTGGAAAATATTTGTTGATTTCTTAATTTAGAATCTCTATCAATTAAAGAAGTTAGTTTTTTTATTAAAAACATTGGTGATATAACAGGAAGTACCTTAATTTAGAAATTATTTAAGCTTAAAAGTGCACAGGGGCAATCACTCACAGTTGTTGGTCTCAACCTGCAAAGCCCACACTTTATTTTGGGTGCTCCAGTGTTGGTATTAGTAAGAACCTTTTCCTCCAGACAACAGATGATAAAAAAGCTAGCATATCAGCCTAATAACCCAATCGAAGCTGGGTCCTTTTGCTAGTTATCAGTATAAACAAGCATTAATATTTCCTTGTCCGACTTCATGTTTGTATTTTTGTCCCCAAATATATATATATATATACACACACAAAGTATTGGACACAACAAGCACACTGAATTAAAATTATACTGATATCTTAAAATATTTATTTCTGAAATAAATTCAATTTCACTTTGGTTCTTAAGGGATTAGTTTCTTCACCTTAATAATGTGATTCATAGGGATATTAAAAGTGCCAACATTTTACTTGGAATGGATCATAGCATAAAACTAAATGAGTTTTTAGATATATAACACTTTTGTTAACATGAGCAGTTCCAAGTACTGTAGCTAGTTTGTAACAGTTTCCTTTTAGCTTAGATTAGTTGACAATGTGACAACACATTAGTCATGTAGTTTTATTAAAACAAAAGGTTGTGTTGGTGGTTGCCAGTTCAAAACTAATATTAAACTGATAGATTATTTTTCCAAAAGCAGCATTATGTAAAGACCTTATTATAAATTACATATATATATATTTATGACAGCAACGTTTGTCTCAAGGTATTATAAGCCCGTAATATACAAACAGCAAACACATAACAAGTACAGAAATTGTTTTTAAAATATCACTGTCTGAATTTTATTTTTTCAAGCTATGGTTATTAGAAAAAAGTTAACTGCAGAAGTTTTTTTTTCCAGATTCCTCTTAATTTGTCCAATGTGACTGAAAAATCAGGGGTGTGTAAAAAAACAAAACATTTCAGGTCTATCTTTTATACACCTCTGATTTTAATCCATAATAGACAAATTAAGAGGAATATGGAAAAGAAAAAAAACATCTGTAGTTAACTCGTTTTATAATAATTTTTAGCTTATACAATATTTCAGTGGTTTACAGCATTTAGATTGCAACATTTAAAGTTTTATACTACATGTATAAATAATGTTTCATAGAAACTTTTGTCTCACAACCATACAGCCAAACTGATGAGTTCTGATATTGAATAAATAGCTTATTGAGCTCTGACAAAAGATAGATTTAAAATGCTGTTTCTCACACACCTCTGATTTTGAGCTGAAATGAACAAATTAAGAATAATGTAAAAGCAATAAATATATGTGCAGTTAACTTGTTTTTATAACAATTATTAAGTGAATTCGTTTTCAATATTTTGCCAGCTTTCAGCAGTTAATCCATGATATTTGTTATTAGAATTATCTTTTTTCATTTTAAAGTATAAAGAAGTATATATTTTGAAGATGTTAAAACATCAGATGATAACAGTGGTTTACTTGATTATATAAAAATTATATGTACTCAGAAACATAATATATGTACATATATAAGTATAAATGTTCCCAGTTCTCGTGTTCAATACAAAATATGTACATTTTATAATTTGATATACCTTCCTTACATAATGTATCTATGTTTTTCTTTTATTTATCTTAATTAGTTGCTGTTATATTTGATATTTTTATTTTATGCTGTGGCTGTTTATATCTTCATTTTTACTTCAGTATCAAATTTCTTTGAACAAAAAAATATTAAAAGCTGCTTATATTGATAACAAGCGAAAATACGTGGCTTCACTCAGGTTATTAGGTTGATATATTAGTTGTTTTCGCTTCTGCTGCCAAGAGGAAAAGGTTCTTACTTATACCAACACAGTAGCACCCAACATAAAACTGACCATGAGAAAAGTGTGGGCTTTGCAGTTTGAGACTAACAACCTTGAGTGATTGCCCCTGTGCAACATTAAACTTAAAGTATTTCTGAATTAAGGTATTTTTTGTTATATCACCAATGTTTTTAATAAAAAACAAACCTCTTTGATCAATGGAATCAAAGAACTTTTTCCAGTTTTGTTGCATGTATATATATTTCATTTTATATTTTCAGTACATAGACTAACAACATTATTAGGCTATATTTTTGTTGCTAAACAACATGACATAAAAATCATTGTTGGAATGCATTGCTACCAAAATGCACTGGCTTTTTATGTATTAGATGTTGTTATATAAATGAAAGTACATGGCTTCGGTCAGGTTATCAGGTTGATATATTCTACATAACAGAGGCAGACTGGCCATAGTGCCCCCCTTGTAAGAAATGCATGGGTCATATATGACTGTTAGTGCTGGTGGGATGGTATGGCATGAAATGGCATAGCCCCCAAAACGGGGCCAATTTACCTCTGCTACATGACTATGTTATTGTGTATATTCTGAACCCATTTTAGCATAAAAGTATAACCTATATACTTTTCTTAGTAAGCAACATGACATAAAAGCCATTGTTTGAATATGTTGTTACTAAAATGCATTGACTTTTCTATATATATATTAGAAATTGTTATACAAGGAACCACTTCTTTTCTATGTGGTTTTTTGCTACCTTGCCTTATTAAAAAGATGCACACGCACATGGATAAGTAATACCTGGATAAACACCCTCAAGGTCTACTTAGTATGAATGCAAAAATTCATGTTTCGAGGTCCTTTCCTCTTGGAACTATGGTGGTCACAGACACACCCTTTCATTATTATAGATAAACAATGTTATTAGTATAATATTGCTTGTACAATATACACAGTAGATTTTTTATGTTTCCACTTAATCCTGAAAGACTAGGTCACCTGCAGTAGTTTTAAATGTGTATTCTTCATAACTTTAACTAGTTTTATAATTTAAGGTAAAATCAATCGTAAGATTGTAAAATTTTAACCTATTTCAGGCTGAACCATTTTTTAGTTTTTATGGTATGTATTTCATTTGAACTATCAGTCCTTTCTTAATGTTACTCTTTTTGAAATTAATAACTTGCATGATAGAAGAATAAACATATGCCATGGATTTAACATCAAAGTTTTAAGTTTTAACATGGTTCAGACTGATATTTAGTAAAGTTAAAACTTGCCAATGGTAAATTAATAAGAATTTTTGTACACTTGTTGAAGATGTGCCTCCATACAATGCACTGGAGATGAAACTTCCTGTAAACCTAGAAAGAACTACACAGAATTTACACAATGATAACCTCATCAATTTTACATGGAACTTGATTATAACTGGCTGAAATGTTATTTCTGAAAACTCTATCACCTTGGTAGCAAAAATGAATACATGCTTCCATAAACTTTCATTTCTGGAGTGATAACAAAAATTAGTCTATTCAATGATTATTTCAGTTCCTTTGTATAATTTTATTAAAGAATAAAATGTAAGTTAAATTTCAAACTTTGTTATTTTAGGTATAATGGAATATTTAGCAGGTGGGTCTTTCAGTGATGTTGTCACCGAAACCTGTATGGATGAAGGTCAAATGTCAGCAGTTTGTAGAGAAGTATGTTAGATTGATTGTTATTAGCTGAGGATTTTTTACAGAAGAGATCTAATGATTGTAATTTATTAAAATTAATAATTAGACAGAATATTTTTTCCTGATTTAAGATTCTGTCAGCAATCATATCT
>NW_013670357.1:16008-21272 GCF_000517525.1 Limulus polyphemus
CGTTCACTGTGTCCAGTGCAGAAGCCCTCATCCGCTTGCAGCCTGTAAGAACCAGCAGGTTCAGGCACAGTGTGGGTGAACTCCAATGGTCCACATGATACGTCATACTGAGGATGCCCGAAATTTAAGTCGGTGACCACTTCTCAATGACCCACAACAGTTGCCGCTTTGACCACCAGCATCCCCAAGACAACCCTACCCTAGTGAACCACTCATCACCAAACCAGCCAACACCTCATTCAGCCAAGAGCCCAGACACCAACACACTCCAAACAGCAGAAGACATACTCTGAAGCTGTCCAAGCCTTATCAGCACATATGACACCAACGAATCCATCAGTGGACCTTGACAACATGTTGGCTACAATCACCTGTATCATTATTTAGGTAATCTTCAAACTCTGCAGTAACTTCATCAACAAAGACACTGTTGACTTGAAGGTCTTTCAAGCCGCCGATTACTAATTCCAGTCAGAGAAGTTTGATAATCCAGTAAGTATGGGTTGCATCCTGGAACGATGTCGCACAGCCTGTCAGGACCAAGGGTAAGTGTTTTAATTTCTTTTTATATCATAAGGGACTTGTTTAGTATTTAAAAATGAATATCATAATTCAAATTAATATACAGGGTGAGCTTCACTATAAAAAATTTGAACTATATAAATTAAGCAAATCAGTAAATGCAGATATCATCAGTATTAACAAACATCACTCAATGTACACAGTAATTTTAAAATTCCTGGATATAGAATATATCATAAACCTAAAAGTAATAGTAGTTGCAGTATAGCCTTATTGTACAAGAAGGATCTAAAAGTTACATTCCCTCAAATTCATATACAGGTACACCACCAATTTTCCAGTACCCTTGGTTCCAGAGCTTTGCCGGATTATCCGTTTCGCCAGACCAACAGAGGTCATGTAGTAATAATTCAACAATACACCTCTGACCCACTAAGTATACTCCTCCAGTGTCTTTAAAGCACCATGGACTGCTAGAAACTTAAATAAAACAAATATTAAATGTGAATTAAATGATTAATGAAATACATTAGTACAGGTATAAATGACACAGGTTTATTAGTACAATATAAATGAAAAAGGTTTATTAATTACTGTACTTACAAAGAATGTTGCAGTAGTACCACTTCCAAAGTGAGAAATTTTAGAATTTTACTGGAATTTTTGAGCTAATCACAAAGGTCTGAAAGTTGAGGGCTGTCAGGATTACGGTCTGTTTCATAATTGACTGTTTCATCATGGATTTGTGATGTTGCAGTGGGAACACCCAGGGTACTTGAAGTTGAAGCCACAGAATTATTGGATGTAGGCCTACTGCTCTGACACACATTTTTCTTGGCTATGTTTTTAAACGTTTCATCTAACCGAAGTTGTTTTATGTGCTTTGATCTTTCCCTGTGTAATTTTTCATACAGCAAATGAAGAGTCATTAGCTCTTGTTCCATCACAAAGCTACATTGCTCTAGCCCACTGATTAATTCACCCGTCAACTCAATTAACTTGTCCATAGTAAGTCTATCACTTACATCTGTTTTATCTTCATCACTGTTGTCTTCATCACTTTCATTGTTTTCATCACGATTCAGTATAGGGATAAACAACAGGTGTTTCTTTGTCGACATTCATCCACTCGGCCAGACTTTCTTCATTAAGCTTACTTGCTATGCCCTTGGCAGCAGGTCCCATAAAACTTTTTGCATACTCAAGTAACTCATGAACAACTTCTTTCTCCTTTGATACATTAAATGCTATAAAGTCCACTAGTTTAATATTTATAAGAAGATTTGCACGAGAGTAACTTACGTATTTAAAATGTAAGTAGCCCATCCCGAAACAGTGTGTGCCACATGCAATGCCATCTGTGGCTGCCTAGTGAACTAGTTTGGCAGTCGTGGGAACTTCAAGTGAGCTCTCATAATTTTGTCTGGATTAAAGGAGGTGCCAGACCATCAGTTACTGGAAAATCAGTGGTGTACTGTACCTGATACTAATGAAATACTTTTATGCCGCATTCACTCCTCCAACTCACTGCCACTAAGATTACGCAATGTATATATGTATATATATAACCAGTTTCCCAACATGATTATCACTGATTATTTAAACTGCAAACACACAGACTTTAATTGTCGTGTCACAGATGTTAATTGCAGAATTCTACAAAAATTCTCAGAGGATAAAAATCTAGTGACAATTAACAATAACAAGACAAACATGCATGTTAATGTGTCTCCAGACATTCTGGATTTAACAATAGTCCCCATTCCACTAGCCAACCACCCTCACAATTTAAGTCCACAAAACATTGGAGGGGATCATAACCTTGTAACATCTAACATCATCATGGAAATATTTCACAGCAACAACCACATGTTTATGGTTATTCACAATCAGATTGGGTAACATTAAATAACAATATTACTAAACAGTTACCAGAAACTAGACTCTGAGCCATTAATCACACTGACATATATAATTATGCAAGTGAGATTACAAATGCAGTAACTGAAGCAATAAAGGAAACTTTACCCAGCAAAACATTTAACTCTGACATGAATGCATGGAAACTTACACCTGAAATTAACCAGTTAATTATAAGCAGAAGACAACTTAAATGAGATTTCATCCACACTCGTGACCCTACGATTTGGCATAAATTCAAATCAGTCACTAACAATCACTCCAAAAGCAGCATTAACACAATTAATATAATAACAAGACAGCCTCGACCGACAGCAAACAAGCAGAATTATTTGCCGAATACTTCAAAAACACTTTTGTAACACCTAATCTAGCATCATTTGACTCATCACACTTTAATCACGTAAATGATTAAGTTGCTAATAATCACGATATTTTCACGCCAAGATATCTGGTTTCTGTTCAGCAGGCTAATCATCCCATATCACTCACAGAAATAAAACTAAATTTAAAGATGATCAAACGTAAGGTGCGAGGGGAAAATGGTATTAATAAAATAGTCCTTAAACAACTCTCTGACACAATTGTAGAACACCTAGTTGCAGTATATAACTTATCACTACAATCAGTATACTATTCTAAAATGTGGAAATTAGCCACCATTAAAGTATTACTTAGGAAAGATAACGACTGAAGTAACCCTGCAAATTATAGACCTATTAGTTTACTTAATACACTAGGAAAATTAATGGAAAACTTATAACCAATAGACTGAATTGTTACTTTGAGGCAAATAAGATCCTGAACAATAATCAAAATGCAAGCAGAAAAAATAGACAAACTTCAGACAACCTAGTCAGATTGACCAAATCAGCATATAAATGCTTCAATACAAGACAAACAACCATAGCTATCTTTCTTGATGTTAAAAAAACTACACAATATTGGCATTCCGACCCTGTTAGTACGGTGGGTAGTTAACATTTTTCTATACTGAAAATGTATTTCCAATAACATTTACCTATGCTGACACTATAGCTATTTCTCAATCTCCAGGGTTTCCACTCTGCCCATCTAAGCATTGTAAACACTTGCTCCAGTCTTTTATACTCCACTCAAATGCCCCAGGCAAATTCTATTTTGCAGATTTCTCCACCAACTTCTTTGTGCCCTCTATCTAGGTACTGTATGCAAGCATCTCATTCAGATAATGTAATCACTTTTACGAGACATAAACTGGCTTTTAGTGGGGAGGTAAGGTGGGAGAGTGTCAGTAGAGGTACGGATTATTGGAAATACATTTTCAGTTTAGGAAAATGTTAACTTCCAAGTCATACTTACCTCTGCTGAGAATATAGCTAGAATTCCACATTGAGAAGGTGGAGGGGCTGGTGCAGGCATGAGCCATACAGAAAGCGTCTGTATGGAACAAAAGTGTACCAAGATAAAAATGGTACAAAAGTAGGGGAACTGCACAACATCTAGAACAGGTATGCTCTTCACCAGGAACTCAGTTACTATATCAAAGGTGGAATAGAATATGAGTAATTGTCAGTATAGGCCAGTCCCAACCAGACATCCAAGGTTCTACAACATCCAAGGTTCTACAACTCAAGGTTGGAATTAAGGGGTCATGGTACCGATACCCCACGCTGGTGGTTAGGACTATTGGACTGCAATGTTTTATATGCTTTTTATTGGATCCCAACCTGTAGCCATAGAGTGATGCATTTCGCACCACCAGAATCATGATGAAAAAGTAAACAACACCGAAGTGGACAAACTTTTTCCTCTACCTGAAGTCCAAAAGGCAACACCCAGGCTCATAATGACTGGATCGTGTATGCCACACTCAACTAAAGAACATAACTCTTCTGGTCTGGAATTATGAACATTCATCCTCACTTCCGAACCAAGTAGGAATGGAGTATTCTGCTTGTCTCTGGAATGATGGAGAAGACGTGGAACTTGTGCTCAACCAAGGGCCTAGGATGGGACTACTTTGCATTTGGAATTATGAGGAGATAGTGGACCTCCTTCCATGAACAATATATGAAACTGATACTGATCAAAGAGAATGGTCATGCATCCCCAAACCAGATAGCTTTGTGTCACATCTGAACCAGAATTATGAGTAGGATCCCACAGAGGCTGATGCCACTCCTACTGACATCTGGGAAAAACATCCAGGGACCCAACTTCACCCTCTTCTCCTAGAGTGGAGGAACACACTCAAACACTAGAAACCGGGGTGGTAAGAACTCTCAAGCTCCACCAGTTGAGTATGGGGGGATTATTCAACCTGAAGATGGACAGGGATAGGCAGGATCAGTACATAATAATAAGGTAATACCATCTGGTAGGTGCCTAGATGATCTTATGGAACACCCCATTTCCACAGAGCCTGTTGCAACATGTAATAATTATAGTGAAAGTGGTTGCTGGTGTGGAATTGAAAAGGGAAAACATATATGCCTGGGCAACACTCGCCACAGAGTGGGATCCAGTGAGAAAATAAAGGGATCCTAAAAAAAAAAAAGAGTATATGATTGAGGAAAATATCTCTGGTGAAAGTAGCTACAGGAGTTAGTCAAAAAACCCTCAGAAGAGGAAATTGCCAGATCATGTAAAGAATGAGATAGGAAAGTATTAGGAGTAACTCACAGACCAGACCGCACAATGTCTTTCAGAGAGCAATTCAACTTGAAGGCCATTGACAGAGATATGACAAATCTGGTGAGATGTGACATGCAAAAGATTCCTCTCCTGTAACGATAATCCATTATAAGCCAGGTGAATCAACTTACAAAGCCACCTCTTTA
>NW_013670357.1:22217-31558 GCF_000517525.1 Limulus polyphemus
ATAATAATTCATGATTGTGTGGCAGCTAAGCATCGGTAGAATTATCGATGTACTGCTGTCTATGATGATGATGATGAGTGTACTACAAGGAGTTCAAAAACATTGATATGGAAGGTAGACTCGACTTCCATCCAAATACCCTGGAGCTCCTGACCTTGAAGATAAGTTCCCTATCCCTAAAGAGATGTATCTGTGAACAGATGGGTCTCAAGATGAGGTGGCAGAATGGGTACCACAATAGTAAAGTTGTTCCAATCCAACAATCATTCGCAATCGACGATGTTGCTCCTGAGTAATGAGGCAGGATGATCCAAAGGATCATACAGCATGATTCATTGATCGCATAGTGACCACTGAAGGGACTTCATATAAGCTTGTCCCAAAGGAATGAGAGGCTCAATGGATACCCAAGTCCTTAAAGGAGAGAGAACCATCCGTGCAGTAGGAGGAGGAGACATAAGTAAAAACCTGACAGTTCTTTCTATGGTTTGAAGCCTGATACAGGTTGGTTGAGCATGACTTAAGAGTATTGAAAAACACCCAGATGGACGAGATATTCTGTTGATGACAGAATAGATTTCTCCAGTCTGATAAGGAAGCCCATTCTTGTGGCTTCTGAAAAGAAATCTGAAAGTATTATTCTGCTAATTGATGGGATGGTGCCAGAAGAATCCAGTCCTCCATATAATTATGTGTGTACAGGTCCAAGGAATGTAGATGACGAGAAAAGGCTCAAACAACTCTGCAGAAGACATAAGATGCTGATGCAAGACCAAAAGGTAGAACCCTGAACTGCAGAACTTGACCTTTGCACATAAATCTAAGAAACCTCCAGAAGATTCCGCTATGGGAATATGGAGACAAGCATCGGTAACATCAAACTTGGTCAGCTAGAGCCCTGGTGCGAAGTGTCATCATAGGTTGAGAAAGGATTCCATAATAAATCGAAGAGGATCTAAAATTGGTTGAAATGAGACAGATCGATGATTTGACACCAATTTCTTCCTTTTTTGAGTACAATGAATAAACAAGAGTAAATCCCAGAAGATTGGATCATCCCTCTACTACTGCCTTTTTAAGTTAAAACTCTCTTATAGCCTTAGAACGAAGTTCCACTCATTGTGAATATGTTGGATGTGACAAGTCAACAGGTTGTGCAGATAAAAGTGGAGGTGATGTAAATTGAATGAACAACCCTGAATTTGGAGCATGAATTTGAATACCCATGGATCCCTGGTGAAAAAATTCTATGTCCAGGAAGTGATGTAAACGTGGTCTCACTGCCCCCCCCCCAGAGGATAGACACCAACACTGTTGTAGATGGTCCGTCAGAACCTAAAATCCTCGAGAATATGGACAGACAAATAGACCTTGGAACCAAAGGAGGAGGGTCAGGAAAAACTAAGAGCCGAGCCAACATTCCCAAATTAGTGCCAGAAAGGCAAAAAACCAACGACGATAAAGAAGAATGGAAACAAGCTGAATCAAATCTTGATTCTGACGTCTATGGAACTCCAGCAAACAATGTGGGATGGAGAAAAGTGGTTTCCCATAATTCCCCGAGGGCAGAAGATGGTAAACAAACTTTTTAACAAAGAATCTCTACCCAATAAATCCCCCAAAAAAAACCAGCCATGAAACTAGAGAAATAACTGAAGAAGACAATCTGACTGAGAAAGATATCAACAAAATCCCCAAATCGTCCTCAAATTGCCAAGGGGAACATTGATAGACTTCCAACAAAATTTGGATCAAAGATAAATACCTCAGGACAGTTGTGAGAGTAAAATGAATCTGAGAAAACTGTGATCTGTGTAAAGTGATCACAGGTTCCAATCGAGACCTCCACAGGTCCAAAAAGGGGGTCCATTTGTTGAGAATCAAATATACCTCTTCCTGGGAGTTATAAGCCAAAGCATGCTGTTCTGATAAACGTGGTTGACAAGTCATAGCTATCTTGTTGCATAACTGAGCAGCAAATCTCCCAGCATGAACAGCAATATCAGGAGAAGGAGGAAAAACCAAGTAGTCACTTGCTGTCCTTGCTGCCAACAAGGAAGGGGTAGAGTCAAATAAAATAGGAGAGACCCCCAAAACCTCACAAACACGAGTAACAAACTGAAGAGAAAGGGGCTAGAGGTGGCTGATTAAAATGATCCTCTGAGGCTGACCTAGTAAAAGAAGGAGCCGAAAAAACAAGTCTAATTTCTCTTCAGCTGGTCCGGGTCATTTGCAACACCACCTTAGAACCCCCCAAAGAGACACCCTCAGTCTGCATATATGTGTCCATCATGCAATGGATTATAACATGGACAGCCTCAACTGACAGTGACCCCCTCCCCTGGTCATTGACAAATACCAGATAACAGAGGAGGATAAGAAGAGGTCTGAATGGCCTATGTAATAGAAACATTAACTCGGGAATTCATACCCATTGGTACGTGGTTTTTTATCTTTTTTGTAAAGTAATTTATAAATATAAATGAAGATATAACCATAGTAATGTAAACCATGTTCAAAGTCACAACATAAATTGTGAATAATCACTTCTGTTTATAGAAATCCATGCCAAATACTTTGTCGAGAAAAAGTGATTACATTATCTGAATGAAGTGCTTATATACAGTCCGTAGATAGAGGGCGCATTCAAGTTGGTGGATAAATTTGTAAATTAGAATTTGCCAGGGGCATTTGAATGGGGTATAATAGACTGGAGCAAGCATTTTCAATACTTAGATGGGCAAAGAGTGGAAACCCTGATGTTTGAGAAATAGCTATAGTGTCAGCTGAGGTAAGTATGTTTTGGAATCAAGTTTTCTCACTCATCATACTACCAAAGTTAAGATTAACGAAGCAGTATCTCACTCAGTAACACTAGTTTCCGGAGTCCCAAACAGTTGGTACTAAGCTCCATGCTTTACAATATATTTGTTAGCAACATACCCTTCCCCCCCTCTAATGTATACACTAAGGTCCAAATATGCAGATCACATCACTATTTAGAGTACTTGAAGTAATGCTTATATTGCCACTTCTAAAGTTCAGGCCTCACTCGATACCGTATCAAATGGCGTAATAAATGGCAGAATTAACTACCTAAGATGCACTGGTAGCATCAACAAAGGTTGCTTTGCCAAAACCATTATCATGATTTATAAAGCTTACATTAGGCCCCTTTTTGAGTATGGTAACTTGAACATAACAGATAACCAATAAAACAGAATACAAAATATCCAGAACAGAGAACAAAATAGCTCATAGACTCCCCAGTTACACTCCACCGGAATACCTACATTCACCATCTGAATTACCTCTCCTAAAAGAAAGTTTCATTCAACTCTCTACCCGATATTACAAATGCACACCAGCAAGGGACACACAAACACAAGAATTCACCCAACTTGCATCCACCAGATATATACATCTTCCCTTAATATGAATCAACAACATCTTAAGTGAAGCTTAATTGTCGTGACTACGATTATATGTAATAACTGAATATCTCATTTCCAGCTCTGGGCACTTGAGTATTATTTTTTTGGCACCTAACCAGTGAAAGTGGTTTTTTCCAGATACTCTGGTTTCTCCCTCACCAAAATTAGATCCAAGACCCTGAGAAAATCTGTTTCAAGTATATCCTTTTCAAACACTGTCAAATGTTTTCTGTTAACAAGAGAAAAACAAAAACTTGACACTGCTTAAATGCCAACTGTGGAAACTTTGAATGTTTAGAACTATCTTCAAATTCCAATCCAACAAAAAACAGTTCTAACATTATTATCATTATATCGTGCATGTATATTGACATCAGTAATGAGATCTAATTACATTACAATTTGTTTCGAATGTGAGTTTGGCAGAGTCCTACTAACTTCTTGTTTAAATGTGAGGGAACTGTATGTACAAATTGTATTTAAAAAAAAATTCAAGCCATTCAGTAAAATTACTGTAAATGTAGTTTTAAAATATCTGGACCTATATGACACGGATACCACAAATTCCATATTTTCAAAACATTTCTGTTGTCTACAAACTCTGAAAATGTTCAATTAATTTTTGTTTATTTGTCCATGTAATTTACTTATGTACCTAATTATGTCTCCTTCATAGGGAGGGAGACATACTGAATTCTTGCATTTCTTTATTCCAACAGTTACATCTGAGCACCATTCTTATATTTCTGAGCCAGTCATCTTGAAACTTGGCAAGCATATTCCTTGACTGAATGTACATTTTTTATATATATTTTAGTATTTGAATCAGCCCCTCTTCTGATTTTATGGTTTAAAGATTAAACATTAAATACACATTTTGGCCTACAATTCCTTTATATTTCCATCAATCAAAATGAAAAACAAGTAGACTGATATAAAATTTGTGCCTTTCTTTTTACCTTACAGGGGGTCAAAGCTTATAAAAAAAAAGAAGCAAAATAATTGTTTTGGGATAGACATTCCTTTACATTTTGATCAACTTAAAAGAGACTCTGTACAACAATACAATGCAACAGCCCACGCTGACCGAAACAGACAGATATAGAATTTTTATGATTTCACAAGGATCAAAGATAAAACCATTTTGCAGAAGTAAGATTTTGGCCAACCATTCTTCTATATTTTAACTAAAGTAATGAGATTTTGTACAAATATATCCTATAACAATCAAACAAACTAAAGGATACATATTTCAAATTTGTGTTTTTCTTTTGATTTTATGGAAGTCATAGATAAAAAATAATTGCAATATACCTGTACACCTTTTCCTGTACACAAAGTAATGTAATCAGTGTTGACAGAAAATAAGTAACAACTGTGCTGAAATGACAACTTCAAAATGTAGTGTTGGATAAATTTAATGCAGTTATGTTTTATGATGTATTCAGCATATTTTACCCTAAGTCTTTGATAACATGCATATTAAACTGTCTTTCTTTAATACCTATACAGTAACAATGGAGTAAAAATCTACTCATTTTAAAACCCTTGATTACAATTCTCACCAAATTAAAGTTTTAGTTAAACTTAAAATGATAAACTGACTCTAGTTCTTAATCTTGTTCTTGGATTTTACTCATTATTCAAATGATGTCACAATTAATAGTGAGTATAAATATCCACTGACAATACTGTTTACAAAAAGTTATGATTTGACAACTCTATAGATCCAACTACAGTATAAAGATGCTGGGATGTTTCAATACTAGTTTAAAAAATTATGTTAATGTTACATCCTATAACAAATTACTTTTCATTTTGTAATGTTAATAAAGACTATACACACACACATGGACTCATTGCATAAAAATAAAGCTTATGTAACAATGACAATTAGAATGAATAACCTGAATATGAAAAAGACTAAACAATGACAAAACGTAACGTGAATGGAGATAAACATTTATCAAAACATGCTTACAACTATTGAGATTAATATTATCGCACACTTGTGTACAGAATTCAGAAAAAATTATTACACATCTCTACTGGCAACTTGTTTTTTTATACCATCCTGGAGAGTTTTGTAGCACTTAAACAAGAAACGATGGTTGTATAAACACTTCATAATACTAGATCTTTCAATAATTATATTTTGACTACATAGTTTATGCACTTACTTGTAGAGTACCAAGAATGGCATTCTCAAACTCCCTGTATGCTTCCCAGATCATAGCGCCCTGGGTAACATGGAGGCCTACAGCAGTAATTGCCCGTTCAAAAACACTCCGAGCATTTTCCATGCCATCTTTCACTCCCATACATCCAATAGAAAATTGAGCATATTCTAGCCAGAGAGGTACAGCTGATGATCAAAGAGTAAAACACAATTAATTAGGTACAGCTGATGATCAAAGAGTAAAACTTAATTAATTAGGTGCAGCTGATGATCAAAGAGTAAAACACAATTAATTAGGTACAGCTGATGATCAAAGAGTAAAACTTAATTAATTAGGTACAGCTGATGAACAAAGAGTAAAACACAATTAAAAAGTACCACAATATATTTGAATTTTGCAAGCAATTATTTAATATAAGTTTCGTATGATATGATTAACAATTATTTATATCTACTATAGTTTAAAAATATAGATACATGTAGTAAATGTGTATGCATTTGAGAGATTATTTAGCTATGAAAGGTAATGTTTATAAGGGGTGTTACTATATTTGAAATATTAGGATAACAGAAATATTAATTATTTTAACAGTAATGAAGGATATACTTTAAAATAATTAAACTTTAATGAGGGAGTCTTCAAAATAAGCTGTTGTATTTGTGACCCTATACATTAATTGTATTTTACTCTTTGATCATTAGCTGTACCTAATTAATTATGTTTTACTCTTTGATCATCAGCTGTACTATACAAAATTTTTCATTTTATCTAATCTTCACTGTATGCTTTCAAAGGGGAAAGTAATAAAAAAAAAGGACATTTGAAGCAGAAATAATGCAACAACAACAAACTGGGACTGGGAAATGTTTGGAGAAAGCAAAAATGGAAGAATGAATGTGGAACATGGGAAAATTTTAATAAATTCATGGAAAATTTCTTTATATCTATTTCCACACAAATTTCAAAAAAAGACGTAGATCTTAGACCCAATCTCATCTTTTTTTCCCTCTTGAGACATTCTGTGCGTATCAAACTCAACTTTAAACATGGATTTTAAATGATGTTTTAAGCTAATTTCTAGTAGTTAACAAAGACCTTTGGATTCTTTTTTTGTTCATTATTTTATGCTACTTTCATAGACCTGTGGATGGATTGGTTAACTGATGAGTCCAAGCTTGCCATATCGGAAACTGAAAGAGAAAGTGTTGGTAAATTATTTGAAAGAGCTGTACGTGACTATCTGTGTAAGTACTAAAAATAAGATTAACATTATTCTTTTGTTTTATGACTAACATGAAAAGATTTAAATTTAAAAATATATTTCACTGGTATGATGAAAATAGATTTCTATCCATAATTACCTATATGTGTCCCTAAATATGTATACCCGCATATTAATATTCATATGTACCCAGACTTTGAGTATATAGAACAGGACATTGCAAGGATTGTCAAATTTTATTCATTCATCATTTTCAAGTCAATGAACATAACTTTGCTATAAGCAACATGGTACAAAACTTGTGATAATCTATACCTAAGAGCTTTGTTATCTTGTGATACGTTCTCTAGAAATTATGACAGTAGTACTTTAGATTAATCAGTTAAGTATTTTTATTTGGTCTATTTTCTTGCCAAGCATGTTTTTAGTACATATAGACACTGGAAAGGTTACATGTTGACACGTGAATGTGGCTGGATAAAGAAACTGTATCAGTAGAATTGTTACATTGAGTAGGAAAGAATTATTTCTGTAATGTTACATGATCTGTGTTTGACGTAATTAAGCTGTGAGTATTTAACATTTGATAAAGACGTATACTTATTGGGAAATTTTACATTAATTTTTTTATTTAGTTTATATAAAAACCCATAGTAAAAATATTAAAATCACTAGTAGGCTATGAAAATTACATTAAATGCATTCAAAATACAATAAAAACAACTTACTTGATTCATAGAATCTTCAATATATGTTTACAGACTCACCTGCAGAAAGAGGAAATATCTCACTCATCTTTTCCCGAGCATGTCGAAGTTTATCCAAATCACCTGCTTTTCGTAACAAGTTGATTCTTTGTACATGTGGATCATAATTGAAAGGATTTGTTTCTATCTGTAACAAAACAAGAAGGTTATTGGCTAAGTAATAACATACATCATTAACAGATTTGTAACATAATTCAGCATTACACTATAATAATGAATCAGTATAATTTGGAAATTTCACAGAAAATGTTCATTATCATTTCTTTAAGCTGCAGGTATCAAAGAGCATTTTCTTTTTGTAGTACAGGTAGGAACAAATGCTGTTGGAAATTGTAAATCAGAAGTATTATTTAAAAAGTATAAAGAACTTATCCCAGATTTAGATCTGGCGATGAATTGTTTAACAGAATCCAAGTTATAAGTGAAAGATTATTGGGGATATGCTTACAACAATAGGTGAGCTAGTTGGGTGAGAAAGCAAAAGTATTGTGAGCATGGTTTATGAAGTTATGAAGTCGTACTTATCAACCACTGACATGTATTACACCATTGCCTTCCTCATTCCTGTTCCCAGGGGGTTTAGACAAAGTATTAAGAAATTACTGTTGGTGCAGAATGCATGTACATATATAGGGAATCCAGCTATCAGGTCTAATCTACCTTGCTTGATTCCCAACAGTTTTTAAACATATCCATCACTGTGTGCTGTTTTTATTTTATTTTTTTGTCAATTTTGTGGCTGTTTGTCAACTTCATGAATAAAAGTATATGGTAAAAGTGTGTGTACTATAAAAATATCACATACTACCTACATCATGTTCAAAATTCCCAAAAGCTACATTTGTTAATACGATTTCAACATCATGAAATCCAGTATGTGATCAGTTGCTCATATCAAAAGTGACATGTTACAAATCACCCCTCAACTACAGTAAACAATAAATAGTAGCAAGTTTTGTAATTTGTTAGGTATATAATATTAAATATTTTTGTGAAAAACCTTGGTCATATGACTTCTACACAACAAAAATTGATATATTGCTTTACCTGTATTAGGTTTTGTGCTAATTCCAAAATGTGTGTTATATATTAAAGTTGAAACCTTCATCACTGTAACAAGAACCTTCTGATAGTTTGGAGAATATCTACTTATATATGTTCATGGAAATTGTTTTAGATTCATTGTGAATGAAACAAAAACTGTCAACATGATCTGTAATGTCCTGTAATTTAGCACCTGGCAAACAAATCCTAGTCCTTATCTTTTTACCCCTACTAGAAATACTTCATCTGTCAACACATTTAATGGGAGGACCCACCCCCACTATATAAACCTCTTGATTATTTCATTACCCACTGCAAGTAACCACAAGTTCCAGTCTATTAGAGAATGGTACCCAAATGTTAACTGAATTTACCTTTACAATGCTAACTTTTTACTACTGTATATTTTTGTAAAACTAGCACTTTCACACACACCCCCCCCCTAAAGCAACCATTACCCAAACTCTATTACCTCTTTTGCTTCATTGATTTCTGCTCCTAATCTGCTACTCTATAGATTGAATGAATTAATTTTGCTGTGGTGAGAAACAGGAGCATCCCAAGAAAATCTGCTTTCAGTGATCATGCACTGAATATTCTACCTGATCGGTGTCTTAATTGTTAAGGGTTAAATGGAGATTATGAAGATTTTTCATACTTTTATTTAATTCCTAAAAAAAAGGCTGTAGTTTGG
>NW_013670357.1:32436-39555 GCF_000517525.1 Limulus polyphemus
AGTAGTATATATATATATATATATATATAGTATAGAGATGTTGGGATGTTTAAATACTAGTTTAAAAAATTGTTAATGTTACATAATATAACAAAATCACTTTTCATTTTTTAGTGTTAATAAAGACTATACACACATATGGCTCATTGCATAAAAATAAAACTTACGTAACAATAACAATTAGAATGAATAACTTGAAATATGAAGGATACAAAAGAATGACAAAAAGTGATGTGAATGGAGATAAACATTTATCAAAACATGCTTACAACTATTGAGATTAATACTATCAGAAATCATCATATATTGCAGTGTTGTGTACAGAGTTCGAAAGTAATTATTACATATCTCTAATGGCAACAAGTTATGCCAATGTTAACCCAATGTGAACTTGTTTTTCTTACCATCCTGGAGTTTGTTGCAGGCAACATTGGGTGTATAACCCCTTTTATAATACCAGATCTTTCAAGAATTACATTTTGGCTACATAGTTTATGCACTTACTTGCAGAGAACAGAGAATGGCATTCTCAAACTCCCTGTATGCTTCCCAGATCATATCGCCCTGGGTAACATGGAGACCTACGGCAGTAATTGCCATTCAAAAACACTTCCAGCATTTTCCATGTCATTTTTCACTCCCATGCCTCCAATAGAAAATTCAGCATATTCTAGTCAGAGAGGTACAGCTGATGATCAAAGGGTAGAACATAATTAATTAATGTATACAGTCACAAATACAACAGGTTATTCAGAAGACTCCCTCGTTAAAGTTTAACGTTTTTAAAACATATCCTACATTATTGCTAAAATAATTACTATTTCTGTTATCATAATATTTCAGATACAGTAACACCCCTTATAAACATTACCTTTCATAGCTAAATAATTTGTCAAATGCATACACAAATATACACTCTGTATTTTTTAAACTACAGTAGATATACACAGTTGTTAATCATATCATTTACAGTAACTTTTATTAAAAAGTTGCTTACAAAATTCAAATAAATTGTGGTATTTTAGGTTAAAACTGCTAAACTGTAAAATTTCCCAAAAAGAATACATCTTTATCAAATGTTAAATACTTACAGTTCAATTATGTCAAACACAGATCATGTAACATTACAGAAATAATGTTTTCCTGCTCAATGTAACAATTCTACTGATACAGTTCCATTATCCAGCCACATTTCACTTGTCAATATGTAACCTTTCCAGTGTCTATATGTACTAAAAACATGCTTGGTAATAAAATTGTGTGGACCAAAGAAAATTACTTAACTAATTAAAGTTTACATAGATATGTTGTAACACATTTTTACTGATTTCTTTCTTATTGTAGTGCTTTCATAATTTTCAGAGAACTTATCACATGATAACAATAAAAGATTTTAGGTATTATCATAAAATTCACTGACTTGAAAATGATGAATGAATAAAATTTTATAGTCCTTGCAATGTCCTGTTCTATATACTGGATACATATGAATATTAACGTGTGAATGACACATATAGGTAATTACGAACAGATATCTTTTCTCATTATACCGGTGAAATGCTTTTTTTAATTTAAATCTTTTCAGAAAAAAAAGAACAATGCTAACTATTATTATTTTGAGTACTTACACAGATAGTCACATACAGTTCTTTCAAACAACTTAGGAACACTTTCTCTTTCAGCTTCAGTTTTGGCAAGCTTGGACTCATCAGTTAACCAATTCACAGCTGTATAGAAGTAGGATAAAATAAAATACATAATGAACAAAAATAATTCAAAAGTCTCTGTTAACTACTAGAAGTTAGATTGAAACATTGTATTTTTTTGTAAGAATACTGTTCAAGTTCTTGCAGTTTGTGTGGAAATAAACATGAAGATGTTTTCCTTGAATCTATTCAATTTTTCCCCATGTTCCACACTCAGACTTCCATTTTTACTTTCTCTAAATATTTTTCAGTTACAGATCCTTAGTCCATGGTTTAATCACATGGATCCATCCCCACGATGGAACTGGAAGAGTGGCCACAACAAGAAACAGGTAGGTTAAAAAAAAAAGCTGATTAGGGTAAAGTTTCGATGATTTTCTGAATTTTGTTGTTAATTTTCTACTTGATGGATAAATTGTTTCTTCAATTTTACAGTAGTCTGTATTGTTTCCTTTTCAAGCTAGAGAATGGTGCTGTTTGTTCATTATTCAATATAGAAATCCTAGCTATCTGTTCATCTAGAAGTAATATACTAAATTGAAATTAATATTTCTAACAAAAAACGGAACTAAAATCAGTGCTCATCTCCAGATGAACACATTTCCATTCTTTCTTTCATTGTATGGATAGCATATTCTCTAGAAACACTGGTGGAGAAAGTCTTTTGTGATAAATGGTAAACTAGTGACATCACTAGTTTCTTCAGCTCTGTTATATTGTCATTACTATATCATTTACTTCTTGTGTTTCTATCTCATGTTACATTCTGTTCTTATGTATTTCAGAATGTCCTGTAGTAGTTTATCATTAACCAACAAGCTTGTTTCTGACCTCAAAAAGAGCATTTGCTCAAAACATCACCAAGAAAATAAATTAAAACTAAAGTTCCCATAAAGTAACTTTTCTCGAACAGTCTAATAGATATATATATAATAGATATTCTGATAGATATATATACCAACTCTCATAAAAACTCTTCTATATTATAATTACCCTCTATATGCTCAAATTTTTCACTCACCACGAGTCTCAGTACTCCCATCTACCCCCATATGTTTAATGTGGTTCAGCTGTGTTATAGCATGTAAACAGTTATGCAAAACCCTCCACTAATAGGAGTGTGACATATTATCCTCATGCAGCTAGCTCTCCCTGAATTATAGAGTCTAACCTCAGTTCAAGGTTAGGCACCAAGAACAAAGCACTGGAAGTGACGAGGAAGGGTGAGAAGTGTGAAAATAGGAAAGTATCTTTCGGAAATACATTTTCTGTGTAGGAAAATTATAACTTTCAATACGATACTTTACCTCTGCTAAAATCCAACACTGAACTGTTGGAGGGACTTGTGTATCATTACCTAGATTAGCACCCTTCAAAATGCATCAAAAGTGAGCCCAATGGAGTGTACCAACATCTCTGTGTAGAGAGGAAACATACTCAAGGGAGACTACACCACATCTGAACCAGGTATACTCTTCACCCTTGGAGATAAACAATGTCACTAAATGGGCAGCAAAGAGGTACATATGATAAATAGCAGAAAGTGTCCCAAATATACAGATAACAGGGCAAGTCCACATGAAGCCATGTAAACAACTCCATCCCCAAATCATTGGAACTTGGAATGATATATTCAGTTCACAGAAGGAGGAGGTCCTTGACCAACTGAGGCTAGACTTGCCCATGGTGTAGAGTGGTTAAAGTACGTCAGACTATAATTGAAACACCAACTCCAACCTCAAACTGTTTGAACGAATGTTGATCAGGTCCTCAACCAATACAGGTCAACTTCATCCTCAAACCACTGGGATCAGGAATGACCCAGTCCCCAGAAGAATGAGGTTCTCAACCTATCAGATCCAGATGCACACCTAATGTAAAATGATAATGGTGCTCTGGATTGCAATCAGGAGATCAACTCAATCCTCGGAACTGTTAGGAGATTGAATTGTCCTATTCCAAGAAAGTCAGAGCTCCTCAATCAATGTGGGAGATTAACTCTGTCTGGAGCCAGTGGTACCAAAAATGGTTCATTAATCCTGCAGTAGGAAGGAGGTCCTCTACCATGCACCTCACTTGTGAGGACTTATATTGGTTAGTCCAGCTCTAATCCAAATAGGTAGCAGTAGAATGAGGGGTTCCAACCAGAGGGGTGAACTAACATTATTAGTGGATCATCTCCAGTCCAGAACCAGGTGGCAACAAGTAGAATAATTTGTGCCCCAGTAGGATGAGGATTCTACACTGGCAAAACATCAATACCCTATTCTCAACTGAGTGAAATAGAACAAACTCAGGAGGAAGCCTACATAGCCCACCAATCCAGCAGCTTGTAAGTGGTAAGGACTCCTAAACTCCACTGAAAGGGGGGGGGATGTATTGGAGAGTCTGGAGAAACACAGCACTGAAAACAGTGCAATTTCTAACCATGAACCCAATTTTGAAAAGCTGACTGATCCTGATTTCATCAATCTATGGATTGGTTAGGATGGGCAGCACTCCTCTTCTGCTTTATTTATACTAGTCCAAGACTGCATGGTCTGGGACAAACATATTCATGATGCAAATCGTTGCTAGGAAGAACCTTCAGATAAATTTGTATATTTCTGAATTGTTACCATTTTGTTTAAGTGTGTCAATTTTTTTATCTAATTCTTTACCAAGACAAATTTACAAATGGGTTACGCTTTTAAAATTTTTGGCATTTCAATGCACATTTTTTTACTTTTAATAGTCCTTGTTCTACAATTTCTAACTCAAATTTGAATGTAGAACAATTACGTCCCTCAGTGGCACAGCGGTATGTCTGCGGACTTACAACGCTAGAAACCGGGTTTTGATACCCATGGTGGGCAGAGCACAGATAGCCCATTGTGTAGCTTTGTGCTTAACTTCAAATAAATAAACAAACAAAAGAACACTTAAAATCAGATTTTAAATGGAAATTTGGAAGTACGCAAGTTTATAAAATGTTGTGTACGTATTGTAAATCATAACTTTTATATATTTTTATATTTAAAAACAAGAATCGTCACATAGGTATCAAAACTAATAATTTGGAATTTTCAAAACAATGGAAGAGGTATGTATACTGATTATGTGTTTTACTCTCTGACATCTTGCTCATTAAGTAAAAGGGTATTTTTTAAAGTTTTATATTGCATCTATAAATGGCATTCCTCAGAATATTTTGTCTCTGACTTTCCAGCCCAAGCTACGAGTTCTGATACTAAAGAAAAGCCACTGGACAGTAACAAGTGGAAAACAAAAGAGCTGATATGCTATTCTTGCACACCTCAGTTTGAATCTATAACGGACAAATATGAGGAATAATGGAATAAAAAGCTGCAGTTAACATCTTATTTATCACAAATTGTAGGTTAATTGGTTTAGAATGCCTAAACTGTAAACAGCTTTCTGCATTTAAACCGTAACTTTTTGGTGATATGTTACTTAGAAAATAGAAGAGCCTATTACTGTTACAGTGTTAAGCCTCTGGTTAAAACCACATTTACTTTATTGTTGTTTGTATTTTATATTTTTTTGATAATCCAAATGCTCAAAATAAACTACATACTTAGCGTGACTTTTGAAACAGGTTTATTATTAAACCTGAACACTCTTAATTTGGATTGAAATGATGCAAGTTTCTTTACTTAGGCCTAATTTTGAACTATGTTAATAACAAATTAAAAGTACAGAATAGGCCTAGGTAAGGTTATCATAATATTACCATTGATTCCATTTAACGTAACACAACTACATTTAATTAAGTAACTTTTCAGGCTTTTAACGTGAGTACTCATATTTGTATAAAGTAATTTATTTGGGCTATCATCAAGTTTTTTTAGTTTTGTTAATGCATAAGCTTAAGGCTCAATTACCTAAGTCTTCTACAGGTGCGAAACGTTTAATAAACAACAGGATCTAACGGAAAAATTCGAATCACAAGTTGCCTAGCAACAACGAAAAACAAAAACATCCCCTAAGTTTCTTTACAAAAATAAGCCTGAAGCCCAATAAGATAAAACAAAATAATATTACAAGGTCAAGAAACATAACACGCAATACTATTATTGTGGTTTGTTATGCCAGAAGATAAAAATCAACAAATAATAATAATAAAATTAGATTACTTTAATAACAGCATTAAAGTCAATGCATGGTTTGATTTCTTTAATGAAAGGTAACCAACAAGTATAAAAGTGGAATCCATGATTTTGGTTAGTGCCTGTGGGAGAACCACAATTATGGACTGCTATTGCAATGGCTTGTTTGATTTTTCTCTTTTTGGTATCAAAGTCATTGGCAATAATTTTTATAATCTTGAGGTCAACATTGTGGTTTTCTAAGTTTCAACTGCCTGTTGAAGAAAACTACAAATGCAGAGGATGACGTTTCGAAAGTCTTCCGCCTTTCGTATTCAGACAAAAGACTTTTGGAACGTCGTCCTCTACATTTGTAGTTTTCTACAACAGGCAGTTGCTGTCCATTTGAAACTTAGATTCATTATAAATACTCTGCATAAACAACCTATCAAATATTGTGGTTTTCCTCTCCAGCGTGTAATGTAATGGCTGAAATTTCTACAGAAACATGTACGATGTCTCTTTAGTGTTCTTTGATCTCTTCGATGTATTTTTCTATATTCACATTATACATTGTAGACAACGTTTTTTTGCGTGGAAGTCGAATGTTGCGACTTAACTTTAGTTAAGATAATGCGTAGGTTAGTCGGGCACTTGAACACAGTTTGAATGTTAAAGATATTCATTATTATTTATATTTTTCTTCTAAACCTATATCACCATCCTATATTTATTTTTCTGATTAATGGAGTTTTCCTCATTAAAGAGTTTTTTAAAGGTCGTTTTTACCAATTGTTTGGGATATCTATCATTAATAAAAGTCTGTTGAAGCTGTAGAAGTTCAGTTTCTACGTATTTGTTGCTGCATATTCTACGCACTCTGCATGCTACGATTTTTAACGTTACTGTTTTTAGTAGATAAGGGATGACAGGATTTGAAGTTAAGATATTTCTTTGTATAGGTTGCTTTTAGATAAACAGCAGTTTTTATTAATGGTTAGCCCTTTTTGGTCAAATCATGTAGTGGAGCAGCTATAGTTGCAAAGTCCTTCATAAACTTCTGGTAATAGGTACACAGTCCAAGAAACTTCTTAACTCTCCCACATTGTCTGGTGTTGGCCAATCACGCACTGCTCTCACTTTGTCAGGATCAGTTCACACCCCATACTCACTTACAATGTGACCCAAGTAAAGGCCCTCTTTCTGGAACAAGTGGCATTTCTTGGGATGGAGTTTGAGGTTTGCTGTTTTCATACGCTTGAATACTTCATCTAGCTAGGATATTTCCTCATCAAATGTTGCTGCAAACACAGTGACACTAGGTA
>NW_013670357.1:39871-41790 GCF_000517525.1 Limulus polyphemus
CGATCTCCTTTCGAAAAGACGTCTGCATAATTCGCCAAAAACTCTTTTACCTATAGAGCATGTGATGATGACAAATGGAGTATGCTCTTCTTATAGAGGTCAGTTAAATGTTCTGGAAGTGTATGTTCTTTCTTTATAGTTGTATTTCTTGCTTTAACATTGACTGGCTCTACCTCCTGGCACACACCCAACAATACCCCTTACTTAACTGTCTGCTCATATTTAGAGAAATTAGCCACTGTTATGGGTACTACTTGATGACCTGCCACAAGTGAATTTCCAATCTTCACGTCTGCTGGCCTGGATGGGTCTTCCACTGCCTACACAAGCATTGGGCTTCCTTGGGGATGTTCTTTTATTCCAACCCAAATTATCTTCTCTAACATAGGGGTATTGTAGTTGACTTAAGTGCTGTGACATGCAACTCAACTGATGCAGCAACACTTAACGGAATTTGGCCTTTGTTGTTCGCAAACAGCATTTTATCAAAGTTAACTACATACTTCATCAGTAGTAAGTAGTTCAAGCCTAATATGCGTTTGTCTTCAATGTCAGCCAAGTATACTTTGTACCTGTTTTTCATGCCCATGAGCTCAATAATTACCAACACTGGTCCCCACAACCTTGCATAATGTCCTGTCACACCACAGAGCTTCTGTGCAGCTTCTGGTACTCCTTTGTGATCCAGCACCTTGATACTCACAAGGGTTTGCTGAGATGCAGAATCTAGGACAAACTTGCACTTTTAGCCATCCAGCTTTCCTGTCATGTAGACACTAGGAATTCGATGGGAAGGCACCATGGGAAGCATATAGAGAACAATTTGAGCTCCTGGCAGAAATGAATGGATTGACAGAGGAGCAGAAAGCAGTGTACCTTGCAACGAGCCTGAAGAGACAAACACTGGAAATACTTGGACAGTTGTCCGCAGCCGACAGGCACAACCACAGAGCACTGGTAGCTGCTCTGGAACTCAGGTATGGAACCCAAAATCAGTCCGAAATCTACAGGGGTAGGTTTAAAACTAGAGTTCGTGCTAAAGGGGAGAGCCTGCAAGAGCTGGCACAGGACTTGGAAAGTATGGCACACAAGGTCTACCCAACTGCACCACCCAATCTCCTCAAGTGGCTGCTGAGGGATCATTTCGTATATGCCTTGGACAGTCCACAACTGAAGATACAAGTAAAGCAAGTACACCCCTCTACTATACAAGATGCAATGGCCAGAGCTCTTGAATTTGAATCCTACATTAAGTCCAGCACAGAGGTACCAAGGTTGGTACAATCATCAGGATTCAAGGCCAGAAGAGGGCAGCATTTGGTTAAGTTTGGGGGACTTTGCTGGCACTGTAATAAACCTGGGCACAAAAGAGCTCAATACTGGCAACTTAAACACAGGGAATATTCAACGACAGAAAAGGCTGCTACCCAGAAAGATTGTTGGAACTGTGGAGAGCAAGAATATATGAGGAGCCAGTGTAAGAAGAATATTACCAATTAGTCAGCCTCAAGGAAACCAGTAGTGGTTCGTGTTGATGGACGCCTACCAACCCGAACCTTGAAAGTCCCAACAGCTAGGTGTAAAATGCCAAGCACACATAGTGTCTACGTGACAGGGAAGCTGGATGACCAAAGGTGCAACTTTGTCATAGATTCTGCATCTTAGCAAACCCTTGTGAGCATCGAGGTGTTAGATCATAAAGGAGTACCAGAGGCCATACAGAAGCTTTGTGGTGTGACAGGACATTATGCAAGGTTGTGGGGACCAGTATGGGTAACTATTGAGCTCATGGGCATAAAGGACAGACACAAAGTTATACTTGGCTGACATTGAAGACCAATGCATATAGGGTTGGACTACTTACTACCAAGGAGGTGTGTGGTTAACTTCGATAAAATGACGATTGGAAACAACAAAGG
>NW_013670357.1:42727-57712 GCF_000517525.1 Limulus polyphemus
AAACGTTTATACCGAGAAAGTTACGGGAAGTTCTGCTGCGTCAGTCCCATGATAGTTTAACAGGAGGACATCTCGGAGTTAAGAAGACATTGGGTCACCTACGGCAGAGATTTTACTGAATAGGTATGAGGCAAGATGTGGAAGAATGGTGCAAGACATGCAGTACATGTTGTGCTAAAAGGGGACCCAAGCATAAGGGACGTGCTCCAATGAAGTTATATGAAGTTGGCGCACCAATGGAAAGAGTAGCCGTCGACATTGCTGGTCCTCTGCCCCAAACTCGTGCTGGAAACAAGTACATTTGTGTGGTGATGGATTATTTCACCAAGTGGCCAGAGGCATTTGCAATACCAAATCAGGAAGCTACAACTGTAGCTTCGGCTATTAGTGACTTCTTCTTCAGATTTGGTATGCCATATGAACTGCATTCAGATCAAGGCCATAACTTTGAATCAGATGTGTCCCATGAATGCTGCAAGTTGTTTGGCATACGAAAGACCAGAACAACGCCACTTCACCCACAGTCTGATATGATGGTAGAAAAGTACAATTGGACACTGGGACAGGAATTGGCAAAGTTTTGTAATAGTCGCCAAGATGACTGGGATGTCTTACTCCCTCCACTGTTGATGGCCTTTTGGACAGCAGAGCATGAAGCCACTGGATACACTCCAGCAAAGTTGATGTTTGGTCAAGAACTTCGGTTGCCAGTGGATCTGTTAATAGGACACCCACCTTATGAAGAGTTGCCTGAAAATGTGTCAGAGTTTGTGAAAGTGTTATCAGAAAGGATGGATGATATTCACCATGATGTTAAAGCACAAAACGTCTGCTGATTCAATTAAGCTATGTTATGATAAGAGATCTACTGAAGTCAGTTTTGTACCAAGAGACAAGGTGTGGTTGCATAATCCCAGGAAGACCAAAGGGAAGTCTCCTAAGTTATCATCTCCATGGGAAGGCCCATATGACATAGTGGATCGTCTCTCAGACGTGACATTCCGGATAAAATGTGATCGGCGAGGTAAGAGAAAGGTGGTGCATCCCAACAGGCTTTGGTGTTATCACGGTCTAGGATATTTCAGTTTGGACGAAGTGAACAATGGAACAAATGACGCTGCTGAAGATGTGTCACCTGAAAAAGCCACTGTCGAAGAAGAAACTATACTTGGTTTTGAGAAGGGAAACAGTGAAGCCCTTAATGAAGTTACTACCAATGATAGGCCCTTTTCCTGATGAAGCAGGAGAACCCCACATGAAGCAGAAGCCAACGAGATGGAGACCAGTACGGAAGATGATACGTCCCATAAAATTAAGAGACTTTGTTGAATTTTGATTTTGTGTTTGTAAATTCTGTACATTTAATTAAGTTATTGTTAATTGTTTATTAGTTTAATGTAAGTGGCTATCGTTCGGGACAAACAATACTAAGGAAGGGGTAGTGTTACGACAGCGGAAGTCACGTGACACTAGTAACACGTTATGAGCTTCTAGAAAATTCATGTCCCTTCGTGAAGCCCTGAATGTTTACTAGATATGCGGTATTCTTGTATATAACACCGCCAAGAAGTGACGGCAACAATGGAATTGAATTGCAGACAGAGATAGAGATGGACACTTGAGTCGAGCACGTGTTATATAGCGTTTGTTTAAATTATAGCGTGACTGTGGAAATTAAGTGTATTGCAAAGTTGTATTGAGAAAGAATAAACTAGTTTTATTTAAGAAAGAACTTGTATCGCTAAAGTTTCTTCGGAAATAATTTTTACGGAAAATTACACTTTACTTACGGTACCTCTGTTCGCTTGACTCAATTATCTATATCTTCAATTCTACTGCTTTTTCTCGCCAGACTTATATACTAAAAAAGAAGGCGTCTTGCAAACACTCTGACATCGCGTGGTTCCTCGATAATTCCAGAAACTCCAGCGCGCATGCTCCCAGTGGTACGCAACTTCCGCTGTCGTAACAATACATTATGTGATTTAGCGTTTAATACTCTTCAAAGACTTTTGTTTTGATTAGAGACATAAAAATTCGTTCATAAGTGGGCCCAGGTTCAAATATTGATTGACAATGTTATAGTGAAATGTCTTGTTTAATTTCGGCATAACCGACTCTTTGTGTCAAAAAGTGTTATGTAAAGCAACATTAAAACATTTTCGTCGATGTGTGACTATATTTGCGACACCAAGAGTCTTTCAAGTCTAAAACTGATGTCAAAGATTGACTGAAGAGGTTTATATGGTATTCAGTTTGTGTACGATTTGACTTTTGATACTAACAATTGTATTTGGAATTACATAGTATAATGCATTAAAAAGCTTGATACAATTATATTTTCTTTAGAGAGTGTGTGAGACAGTGAGTAATTTCTTATTGTTTCTTTGGTGTTTTATATCTGTTATTTACTTTCTCTTTTCTACACCAGGTTTCGCTTTGTGATAATTGTATCATTATGGAATAGTACTATATTCAAATACAGTTGTGCTTATTGTATGGAGGTTGTCGCTTAACCTGGTAATTTTAATGTTGTTAGTTTTATAAGAATTACTTTTAACAGTTTTTCTATTTTAGATATTTGAATGTTAATCTTTTGGAAATGTGATTGTTCCACGTTTTACCTAGTGCCCAGATTGACTTTATAGTTTTATCAAGTATATTTGATTGCATATTCGTTTTTACTTTTTACTATAAGTTTTAACCTAAATATTACTATTAGTAGATTAGCTTTACTAGTATTACTAATAGTATTAGTAGGGCTGATAGTATTAATAGATGCTCTTTTTACAAGTTGACACTTAGGTCTTCCACTGTTTTGTTTTTACACTATTACATTTACACTTTTATAGTTACTTCGACAAAATTCTATTGGTACAACAGTGTCGAATTGTTAAAAAAAAACTACCGAGCCCTTATATTAATAAAGCAGCATTGGCGAAACGTAGACTGTTTTTTTTGTCCTTTTCTAATAATCTGGAGAGTAAAGGTCGTTTTGTTTTACTAATTTTATTTCCAAAATGTTTAAATTATTCCAGTATGCATTACAAATTTTTAAAACCAAACTAATTGCTTTCTCATTGGTATAACACTATTAGTATTAATATTATGTTGATTTTGCATTAATGTGGTAATTATTGTTTAAACTAGCCCACATCATTAAATTGTCTTTTGCTTAACGTAATTAAATACCATCTGCCATTTATGTCCATAGTTCATCATATCCCTTTGTAAAAGAACAGTGTCCTCCTCACACTCAAAACTTTAATATCATTAGCAAAATTGACCAATTTGTTGATCATTCCTTTATCAATATTGTTAACGTTTATAGAAAAAAGTAAGGGTCCCAGCACAAGCTCTAAGGTACCCTACTTGCAACTCCAATCCAGTTTGACTGTTTATTACAACACTTTTCTCTCTGATCAATTAATCCACATAGCTAACTTACCCCCCACGCTGACAGAGATAATATTCTTTACTAGTTTTTTTTGTGTAAATTTGTCAAAATCCAGGTATACCGAATTTACATCTCTACCCTTATCAATGTAAGCAGTGACATCTTTGAAAAAGGTCAAAATATTTGTGAAATAAGATCTTCCCTGTGTGAAACTATGCTGGCTGTCCACAAAAAAATTATAATTTTGTTAGGTAGCTTTGCAAAACATATTTAGTCATTCTCTCCAAAATAAGAATAACTGGTCTATGATTACTGAGAGAATGCTTATGACTTCCCTTAGAAATAGGTGAAACATTTGCAAGCTTAAAGTCTTTTGGCACCTGCTCACTACTGAAAAACTCCATAAAAAATACCTGAAATTTTTCAAATTTTATGTAACTCAGTTTTTGTAGTTTTGACTTTACTTTTTTTTAGCATTAACATTTTTATGTTACTATAGCTAGTTAGGTTACATATATATTGATCCCTACTTGTCTTTATAAAATTTTAAAATGTTTTATTTAAAAAAGTAACACAGAAAGAATATATACAAAAAAGTGAAAAATAAAGTACTTTTCTGGGTTTTTTTTTTGCTGTCAGCTGTTGACGAAACTTAACCCTAATTTTTTATGTTAATGGTACTACTGAACTAAATAATTTTTAATTTAATTAAATAATGTACCAAAGAACACAGAATAATAACATGTAAAAACCAGGCAATGTCCCATAACTATCACAGTTTTTCTGACTTTCTAACTGTGGGACAAGAGCCCTTAAAAATTCAGCTAAACTAGTCAGTGTGATTCCCTTAGGAATAAAGTTTGAACTGCAAAGGAAGTATACAATTCTCTGTACAAATAACAATAATTTAATAAATCATTTGATAGATTAAAACATTGGTTTTTCTGTTGGTTGTAAATAATATACTATTAAATGTCACAAAGAACTATTGGCAAGTAGTGAAAGAGAGGATGTGAAAGGTGGGCATGGCAAGAGGGGTCTGATATACTTTGGACCACTTCGTAAAGTAATCAGTGATCATGAATAGGTAGCAATGACTGCTTGTAATCTCTAGGAGTGCAACAGCAATTTCCATGGCTATTGTCTGTAGAAGAGACCCAGTAATTCTCTTTTGGAGTTTACCCTATCTCATCTGGTTCTTTCTCAGGATATCACTTGTACTGTGTTGCACTCACACTATCACCAAACACCCCAACTCAGTTCAGGTCAGATGGTAGCATAAGTATGCATCACACCTTTGTGCCTTCTGGTCCTAGTGTTGTGTAAAATATGAAGTGTATCTTGTCAGAGCTCGGGGGGGGGGGGGGGACCACTAGCTGCAGCACTATCAGAGCACACAACTTCTTAGGCAAGTAAGAATGGTACAGCACACCTTCCTGCACTCATACTTGTACATACCAGTGCCATAGATTATATGGCTGTGCTACACACCTCTACTATTATTGGGCAGGCCTGTCCTTTCTGGATAGCGAGAGAGAGCCGATACTAAGTCAGGGTCCTTCAGTTGCTCGTCCAAGAGATCCTGAAGTATTAACTTAAGCAACCATCCTTCAGTGAAGTTGTCTACCATACAGCCTATGGTTGATACAGTATTTCTACATGGTGTTTATAAATGGGCCAGGTCTTAGTGTGTGGTCAGATGATCCATCTAACAAGATCATATTCTTGCAGTGTTGTTATTCAGTGGTCTGTTGTTCCCTCCAGATTTTTGAAATTTATCAACCACTTCAGCAAACCAGAGTCTACACAGATGGTGAACCTCCTATCATACAAGTAATGTTGAAAAAGCTAATCACAGCAGATGGTTTTTTCTTTGTTGTATGGTATCTGGGTTTGGAAGCCATGAGTGTATGTCTAGCTTTGTCACTAGGTTAGTACAAAAACATTCACTAAAGAGAGATTCAGGGTTTGTAATACTTAGTCACACTCCTGACTCCATTCAAATTGCACTTTCACTTTTGTGAGGGCTGAAAATGGTGCTGCTATTGTTGAGAAATTGGCTACAAGTTTTGTTTAGTTTAAAGTCATGGACAGTCTATCACCACAGCTCTCATAGTCAGGTCCATTGAGACTGCATTTCTCCTGAAATGAGATCACAGAACTCTGCCTCCATCCACATGAGCAAACACATTCCAGGTATCAGTTTCAGGTCTGCCTTTCTTAAGCACTAGATTGTCATTCTCAGGCTCTCAGATACTACCTCAAAAGTGTGGCCAAACACCAAAACATTGATATAGAACAAGCATCTCTCCTAGACTGCTACTCATGGACTATCATGAGTAAAGCTAAAGGGGATTTTGATAATTCCTGCTGATCTTCAAGCTTCTTCAGTCGAGATCAGTTTGCTTTCAAAACTTAGGGAACGTGTTTCACCTGTTGCACTGTCTCTGGAGACCTATTCCTCAGGACTCTACCTCCCACTTGTCCCACCCCAAATTCTATGATTAGAGCTAGGGAGTCCTTACCACACTCAGTTCCCAGTCAATGGGGTGGTGGACAGAGGATTTATTTTGGAGTGTTGAGTTTTCTCCACTCACAGAGAAGAGGGTGAAGTTGGGGACCCTCCTACCTGGGTCCCTAGAACTTTTTCTCAGATGTTGGTAGGAGCAGGACCAACCTACATGGGAGCCTATTCGTAAAACCAATTATCTGCTTAGTTATCCGTGGGGGTGTGCTTGGACCGTCTTAGGAACACTGTCGGGTGTTAGGTTGTTCATACGGGGGGTCCGTTATCTCTTCATAAATCCGAACGTGATGCAGTCCCATCTTAGGTCCTTGGTGGAACAGTGTTCCACATCCTCTCCATAATACCATAGGTAAGTGGAATTCTCCTTGCCCACTTGGTTGGGGAATGAAGATGACTATTCGTAAATCCAGACCAGATGAGTTCTGGACCTTGGGTGGAGTGTGGCATATGTGATCCCATTAATCCAAGCCTGGGATTTTGCCTTTTGGACTTCTTTAGGTTGTTCAGAACGATTGTCCATTGTGGTGTTGCTTTCTTTCTTGTGTAAGTCCAGTAGTTCGAAATGCATCATTCCATGGCTACAGGTGGGGATCCTATCATAAAGATATATATATATTTGAGGTCCAACTGCCCTACAACAAATGTGGGATATAGATACCATGACACCTTAAATCCAGCCCCAAGTCATGGAACCTTGGCTGTGTGGTTGGGGCTGGTCCATCATACTTGTGTACT
Source organism: Limulus polyphemus (assembly GCF_000517525.1). Taxonomy (NCBI): domain Eukaryota; kingdom Metazoa; phylum Arthropoda; class Merostomata; order Xiphosura; family Limulidae; genus Limulus; species Limulus polyphemus. The sequence goes on from NW_013670357.1 coordinate 49,387, forward strand.
ATTCCATTCTTTTCACTTTTCCGTAGTTCTGGGGGAAGAGCAAACCTGTTCTGGATGTAGTGTGGTTTTCCCCACTTGGGTATCACTTCTCATGGTACACCTTTCTTCTATGCAGATGCTTTCTGTATAAACTATTCTTTCACCGGCCTCTCCACCTTCTCAATGTGGGATTCTAACTATAAGTGTCAGTGGAGGTATGTATGTTTGGAAGTTATCATGTTCCTAATCTGAAAATGTATTTCCAAACATACTTAACTCCGCTGACACTCTCCCTCCCTTCTTCTCCACTAAAAGCCGGTGTTAGTGACCAGGATGGGGTAAGTCTCGGAAAAGTGATTATAGTCTGCATACAGTGCTTATATACATTACATGCATAGAGGGCGTGTGAAGGCTGGTGTAAAGTTTTGCAAATTAGATATTGCCGAAGGCGGTCAAGTGTGGTGTAAAAGACTGGAGCAAGCAAACACAATGTTAGATGGCAAAGATGGAGATTGAGAAATAGCTAAAAGAGTCAGCAGAGGTAAGTATATTTGGAATTACATTTTCAGGTTAGGAAAATGATAACTTGAAATCTGTCCTTCAGAGAGGGGTGGTAAATAAATTAGAGAAGAGGGAAGACAGAGAATGATGTCACAATTCTCATGCTGGTTGAGATTTTGAATCATTTGAATATTTCCTTATGAAATTAAGAAGTTAAATCTTATATAATATTTCAATTTGATTTATTATTTGTGTTTTGATGCAAAGTTTATTTCTATACATTGATAATAAATTAGTTTAATTAAATTTTGAACATAACTCTAAAAAGTTGTGATGTGCACTTTTACCTAACCCTAGGGAAAGGATTAAAAAGGTCAAATAAACATAATACCTTATAGTACAATGACATTATCTTTTTTGCCATGTGTTGGTACTACTACTGTTATATAGTAGAGAAACTCAGAATCCCTACATCATGTAGTAAACCAAAGATCTTTATAACAGTTGCTGTTTTACTTATTAATATCTGTGGAGATAATAGAATTTCAAAAAGTGAATAAAGATTCTGAAGGTTAAGAGTCTACTCTGAAGATTTGGATGATTCTGCACATCTGGTCTTCACTTGAACTGGCTGGATTCTATGTTCTATATTAACTATCATGGGCAAGATTACACCATTTATTTTAAACATTGTTGAAAATAAACTTGTAGCTGTTCTTTTACAAATAAAAAAATAAGTTGAGTTAACATTTATTTACTAAAGTTTTACTTATTTAATTTCATACGTAAAAACATAATAGCAAATTTTGCTTTGGATTAATATCAGTACATTCTAAACAAAAAACCTTAGTTTGAATTTTTTTCTTTGCATAACACTTGTTCATAGGAAGAAAGTAGAAATAGCTTTTTAACAAGATAGTGGTAATTGAAATCTTGTAACTTCGATATAAGTGTAGCTTGCTATATCTCAGCTTTGAGAAGTCATAGGCTAGCAATCTAAACATGTAATGAAAGCTCTTTTCTCAGTTCTTTACAACTGTATAAGCCAATCAGACTTCCAGTTCAGTAGAGATTGAAACAAAATGACAGAGGTCTATTTCAGTGATGTGTTGCTAGAGAAAATGTTTATAAACAAGAACATACCAGTTTCACTCCAGATTGTTTTTTTAAAGCTTGCTTTATCATTTTAAACCTAATATAAATTGTTATATTGCAGTAGGATAGGAAAATAACTGCTTTTGGTGGAGCAAGATGATTTAGCCATGTTCAAATCATTTTACATTTGACCACATCAAGTTTTGTTTCACCAACAGGACCATTGTATCGAGTCTTATTAATCTAAATAACTGCTTGAAAAGGCAAAGAAAATCACTGTAAATAAATGTATATAAAACAGGTTTAGAACTTATTACATATATCAGACATAACCTTCTGATTAAAAATTGAAAAAGTTGGCTTGCTAATAATTTTAATATGCCAGTTATCATAACCACATTGAACCTGCTTGCACTGTTCTTTGAACGAGTCAAAGGTAAAATTTAATTTCAGAAAATAAAACCTATATATGAACATTTTAAAAGAATGTAGGAAGACAAAAATCAGTAATTGAAATCAATAAAGATAAGCATTTTAATGGTTTGTTTAAAAAGTGTCACAGTAAAATTGTTTTTGGATTTTGAAGAAATATTATGATATTATAATTATATATAATACTGTAATAAATAGAAATATTACATATAAAAATAGGATATTTTATTTTCAGAAGCTAAATAATATATTAAAAGTTGATCTTAAGTTTCAAGCTATTTCATCCAATAGTTTATTTTTGCAATGCAATAAAACAAGCCAAACAGGTTTATTGAATCTATGCACCTGGATGTGAAGTAGTTAACATCCTTTTGGAGCAGGAGGAAGCATGTTTACCCAAGATAAGATATTGAATTGTTTAAGTCAGTCAATTTAAACACTAAAAACCAGTGTAAAAAATACCTGAATATACCTTAAAGTAGTTATTTATTTATTATGTGTTATTTTGTTGTTATGAAAAATTGAAAAGTAGAGGTTATTTTTCTTCAGTTATACTGATTTGGGTATTTTAGCTGGCTTTTTCCACATCAAATATTTTGTGAACATTTCACAAGCAATTATTGAACTAAGAATTGAGTTGAATGGTGTAATAACCTCTACATTTTTGTTTTAATGACTGTATTTGTGTGCATGGTATAGATTTACTTCTTTTTCTTTCAGCACCTCAGATCCAATGTATTCAGATGTGGATTGGACACCTAACCCCTTTCCTCCATTACCAACTCCTTCCCTGAACATATTGTCTGAAGCTGATTCATTACTTTGTCTTACTCCTGAAAAGTCTTTTAAAGACCACCAACCAAACAGTTCAAATTCTACAAGTAAGGCTAGTGTTGGAGATAAAACTGAAGTAAATAATGTTTTAAATTCCATCTTTTCAGTTGAGCAAAGTGTTGTGAATAAAGACTGTCAAAAAAATAAGTTAAAAAATAGAAACTTCAAGAATAGAGTGAACGACACACCATGTTTGGCCAATTCTGGTGTTCAGAAAGAAAACTTCATGCATTCAGCAAGTGATAATTCATATTTAAAAAGAATTAATTCCTGTTCATCTATTATGGTTCCTCAACTGCCAGAAATTGAAAAAGAAAAGAGACATGTATCATTTGGTGGTTTTGAAATTTTTCCATCACAAGCAGCAGGTACTGGAGGTCACATAATACAGGAAAGGTCAAATTCACTCTCATCCAACCTAGAAAAAACATCCAGAAGTACAGAGAATAGAACATTTGTAAATAAGCCTATGGCAACCACAAAAGCTGTTAACAAATCAAATATGAATTATTGTTCAACCCAAGAAAGTGTTCCTCTTATACAGAATGAATTAGGAGCTCCAAAACCAAATTCATCCATCAAGGTTGTTCAAGAAATGGAAAAACTTCAAAGAGATGGTAATGTTGATGATGCACTTTCTCAGAAGCTAAGATCAAGTGACAAAAATGGACATACTATGGAAGACAAGGTACGTACCTCTTAGTTTATACCATGGGTGACTTACAACAAGGGACCATTTGATCTTTTAAGGTTGTCCTTACACATCCACCCTTGAAAAAAATAACAATTTAAATCCACCCTTTATTTTTCTCCTCCTAAGCACATGCTGACCTATGCTACTGCTACTTTTCCTTCAGTTCTATGAAAAAAAAAAAAGTTATGTGCTTGAATGTAACATAATTTGTGTTGTTGTTTTTTACATGGTTACTTCCAACAAGACCAAATTATTTCTAAAATTGTTTATTTATTTTATTGGATGTTTTTATTTTATTCTGTCATATTTCATCCTGCTATTACCACACTTCTGTTTCACGCATGGATTTTGTCCAGTCTCTTGTGAGATAATCTGTACTCTCTTCACAGATAGCCACTCTTCCTTGAATGTCTACCAGAGAAAATGGAGCATTTGCCGGTGTTGAACTCTGTCAGAACTTATAATTCTTTGCCAATTGTCAGAGTAAAAAGGCTTTTACTTATACTTCTTAATAGTATAAATATACAATGTGTTGTTTTGGGGGTTAGGATTATCCTACACTAGGTGTCTGTGACTTGTTAGCGATAATTCAAGGATAAATAAGCAGCACACATTTCACTTGTTTTCAAAATAATATATATATATTCGGAACAAGTTAAATGTATGTACAACAAATTCTTCAACACTATAGATATCACTATATATGTAGTTTTCTCCTTCTTGTCAAAAAGTCCATTTAGGCCTATTCAATTACTTTACAATTTCAGTTGACAAGTCGTACTATTTTCTCTATTACTATCGCACTAGTATTCTGTGTATGATTCACTTGCAGTTGTGATACAAGTTACCATAATCATTTGGTCTTCTTTCTTCTGAAGATTCTGTGTTCCCTTTGTCAAGTGCACTCAGGCTGATTGAATTACTTTAGAGCCATGCTTTAACAGAATAAATTATTTTTCTTACCTTCTTTTCTACTGTTAATCTTACTTTAACATATTAAATGTTAGGCTTATGTCAATCGTTAGGCCTATCACTTCTACGATAGTTAACTTCATGCCAAACTTTTTGTTGTTTTAACTCTGCTCTCTTCTCCTATTGTCTGTCTGCTGTTTCTGCTCATCTCACTCTCTCTCTCTCTCTCTCTCTCTCTATATATATATATATATATATATCTTTATCACTTAATCGTCTGTCCACCTTCTATATTCTCGAGGTCAGTGTATTGCATGTGACGTTCATTTGATAGTCTCAACATCAATAAATTATTAACAAAACTTTGTACAATCATCTACTTTTAACTCTCATTGTAACAAAAACTAAACAATAATAAAACATTCACTCACAAAACTAAATTAATCAATAATATCTAAACCAAACTGTGTTTTATATCATGACAATCTCTGCAACATGGTTTCTCCCCAACCACCTAGTATTCCTCATCTTTCAGATTTCTTTACTTGGCTATTCAACAAAAGTCTATCAGTATTCACTATTGCTGGCTATAGGGCAGCCTTATCTAATACCTTTCATTTCTCCCAATCCTGTCACGTTTTTTTCTCTTTTGTTCTTTCTTTCCTGTGTTTCTCCTTTTGTTTGATTTGTCTATCTCATCCAATACCTCTGCTTGACTGGAATCTCAATATTTTCCTTCGTGCACTTACCTTTCCACCATTTGAACCTTTGGCCACTTTCTCATTGTACCACCTTTCATTAAAGATGTATTTCCTGCTCCTTTTTGCTTGTGGATATTGTAAGTATGATATTTTTGTTATCAACTTCTCCCATGTCCTTTATCACCATATCCATGTACTCCTATATCCAAATCATAGTTTTTCCTTAAAACTTAAGGAGGACATGAAAGGAACATCACCTTCCTGCCTATTTCATTTGCTTCCATCTCTCATTTGTATTCCTGTGCCGTTTCTGATAATCTTTGTCCAGTACGTGCTTTGTGTTGTTATGCTGTGTGCACTGCTTGCTTCCATGGACTATTTTCTTTATCTGAGACCTCTCTTCTGTCACCCTTACTGGTTGTCCTTGCCAACTTATTAGGCTTGCTTATGCATCATTATCTGAGGATTCCTGTTGATTTTTCAAGTCTCCTCCCACCAATTTTGTCATCTCCCCCCTCACCCTGGTTGTCCACTTCCGTCAGCCATTAGAGAAAATTGTACAGGCTGGCATGTGGACCATGCTTCACACTTTCATAGCCCACTGTTTGCATTACTGGACCATCTCCTCCTCATGAGGCTATTGCCTGCCTCCATTTGCCTTTCTCCACACTTCATTTTATCTGTCAGAAGGTAAGTTCTTTCTTTTTAATTCTTACCATTATAGTGGACTTTTTCTCAATTCTTGGATCCCATTCTGTGGTGAGTGGTGCCTGTCTAAGTATATTTCAACATAAATGCACACCATACAGCCAGTTGTAGTCCTACAACTCTCTCTAAACAGATAAGGTGTTCCACAAGACTGCTCAGGGTTGCCTTGCAGTATCTTGCTTCATAAATAAGGCCCAAACCAGACCGTACCAACTCATGGACTATCATGAATAAAGCAGTATCAAGATCACTGCCCATCCCTCCAGTCCTGGTTAAATAAATTGGGACTGGCCTGCTTTTCAAAATATGTTTTTTTGTGATCACTTATTTTACTGTCTAACAGTGTTGGCTTTCCTCTGGACTCCTTACACCATTCTTCCTCCCTCCTTCATTCCTAGTGGCATACAGGAGTTCTTACCACTTACCAGTTCCTAGCCACTGGAGTGATGGACCATTGAGGCTTCTTCCAGAGTGACCATTTCCACTCAGTTGAGAGTTGAGAAATGGTGTTATGTTTGTGTAGATGATGAGTACTCTCCTCCTACCTCTAACTGGATGAAAATTTCCTATGCCACCTGATTTTGAACTGGATGAATCCACCACATGTAGTTCACCCCTCCAGCTGGCTTTCCTCCATCCTACTGCTGCTTGGATATCTGGACTTGGATTGTATGGTGTTGAATCAGCATAGGACCAGCCAACACAAGTCCTCACACATGTAGGGACCCTTCTCCTAGTGTGGAGCAAACAAAAAATTATAGACTTCTCCTGTTTTTGGATTGGAGTTGCCCCGCCACATTTGCATTCCCCCTTCCTACCATTGCCTGGATGTCGGTTTCCCAGGAGGTCTGGTGTTGGTTATGTACTGTGTCTGCACACACATATGCCCTGCCTCAATTTTCAGAATGGAAATTGATTTTCCCTTCTGATTCCTAGGCTTGAGGGGAAGGTAGTTGGGATCATCCTCCTACTGCAGACCAGGAGAAAAGTATCCAGTGCCACCTGGTTTTAGACTGGAGTTAACCCACCAAATATGGTCTGATGCATCCTAGCCACTCCATGCCATCTGATGTATCCAATTACAGATTGGACATACATGTATTTTTCTGCCCAACTGAGTGATGTATATCTTCACAGTGGGCAAAGAGAATACTTGGCACAGATTGTGTGTAGGCTCCCCTATATGTTAAGGAATCACATTCCATGGGTTCTCTTCGGAAACCTTCCGAAGAGTCCTCATCTAGGTATTTTTAGACTGTCAACCATATTTAATCATTAGGCCACTTTGCAATGCTACCAGTTGGTTTTTTTTGGCTTTAGGCCTATCAGCTGCCAAGGTCATTAAGGCTGTCATTGTGTTAAGACTTCTCACCATTACTAAAGATGTGTGCAGCTGGAATAGTTAAGTGTGCAGCATTTGATTGATTGTTGTGTAGCTGTGCAGCTTAGAGGGAACACTGGTTAGGACCCTTGGATTACCAAAGAAGAGGTAAGGTGAGCCCTTGGACCAAGAGAGGGCTTCTGGCAGTCATTTTTGCACTCTTCACTGAAAGAGCTAAGGGTTGATTTGAACCTAAGACTACAGGCATAAAAAAAAAAACCTACTCGGATATGAGCAATAAATAAAGATCTCATCAATTCAATATCTTACAAGTTTCATTTCCTTCCATTATTTTTTGGAATTATGTTTGATAATAATTCTCATAAGTTGTATATTTTTATTGCATAATAAATTATCTTGGTTAGAAAAATGATACAAGTGGAATCATATTCATGTATTTGTGTGTTGAAAAGGAGGAAAACATGATATTTTGTCATTCTAAAAATCTGTATTCACTCACTACAGTTTCTTCACAAAATTTCTTAAGATATAATTTCTATATTTCTATTGCATAATAAATTATCTTGGTTAGAAAAATGATACAAATGGAATCATATTCATGTATTTGTGTGCTGAAACATTTCCAAAGCATTCAAAAATTAGATAATCACAATGCACTGTACCAATTATTCTTCCTTTGAAATAAAAGGAGGAAAACATGATATTTTGTAATTCTAAAATCTGTGTTCACTCACTACAGTTATATAATTTTAGATATAATTTCTGTTATAACAGAATCGTAATATTAATATTATTGGTTGAAATTGTCTTTGAAACATGGCCACAGTTTATTCTATTGCAAACTAATATAAGTATGTCACATTTCAAAATATATATTAAACTGCAACTTAAATTTCTGTATTTAAAAAAAAGTGTGACAGTTTCACACACTTTAGAAGCCATGTACCTGCTTTTCTTGCAAAGGAAATTTTGACAAAAAAAATGTAGGAGAATAATCGTAAGTTTATGTAACATCACAATAACATCCTTTGTGCTGTAGCCTAATTAGGTAACCATAAAAGAATTTGGACTATTAATATGAAGCTTGTATATATATATATATATATATATATATATATACACACACAC
>NW_013670357.1:58712-67733 GCF_000517525.1 Limulus polyphemus
GAAAATGGTATCCAGAAGTTGCCCTGGCCGAGCCAATCTCCTGACATGAACCCATCGAAAACCTCTGGGCCATACTCGACCGGCAAGTCAAGAAACAATAAAAAAAACAACTTCGAAGAGCGATCTACGTAAAGTTTTGAAGCAAGTGTGGGCGAAAATTCCACAATTTAAAATTGACGAGATGATTCTCATGATGCCCCAAAGGGGAAAATTTTAAGCATAATTTTTCTAACCAACAAATTGTCTGGAATGTTACGGGTCAAGCATCTGTTAAACCCGGAGTTTCAAGCAGGGAGCTAAAGCATTTCATCAACAATGAAAACAATCTACCAGAACCACCTCTTTAAGTGCAGAAAGGACTGCCAGAAGCCACTCTCTTGGACTAAGGGCTCTTGTCACCTCTTATGAAGTAATCAAACCTGGAAGCTGGGCTTTGGTGTTAGAGAACCGAGATGTTGTTAGCCTTCACATTTTACAGCTGAGGAATATTCTGGACTTTGGTGTTAGAGAACCAAGATGTTGTTAGTCTTCACATTTTACAGCTGAGGAGTATTCTGGACTTTGGTGTTAGAGAACCGAGATGTTGTTAGTCTTCACATTTTACAGCTGAGGAATATTCTGGACTTTGGTGTTAGAGAACCGAGATGTTATTAGTCTTCACATTTTACAGCTGAGGAGTATTCTGGACTTTGGTGTTAGAGAACCGAGATGTTGTTAGTCTTCATATTTTACAGCTGAAGAATATTCTGGTCTTTGCTAGATTCCAGAAATCATCAGGCATAACACAATCAACTGTAAATGATTTTCTTTAAAATAAAGCAAATTTCTAGGAAATTTAATGAGTACAATAGTACAGTACACAAATAATATTGTTTTATTCTTACACCATGTCTTGATTAGTAATGTTCAAATTTTGAAAAGATTTTCTGATTGTTGTGTTTTAATCTGCATTTTATGTATTGCACACGTATTAATAATTGCCTTCAATAATATTTTGCTGGTTGAGTATTAAATGTTCTACAAAGTTACCTACATTAAGGGGTTGAACAATTGGAGCAATAATTAGAGTTTTTAAAACTTGGCCTGCAGTGTGATCACCAACAAAAAGTTAGAAATGAGGAAGCATGTAGGATGATAGATGGATGGGGAGTTCTTGATATAATATGACCCTTCATTTAATACAATCACATTTTTTTTGGACCCAAGCTGTCTTGTTATACTGGGGTTCCACTGTGTGTATACGTACATATACAGAGGGAGAAGTGAAATTGGTATAATTTTATTGCTAGAAATAAATGATCTTGTAACACCAAATTGTTATTGTATGTTAGTTAGACACTCAACATTTCACTCGACAGCTTCTTCTGGTGCATTCCACTAAAACACAAACTGTAATTAAGGGTATAATTTTATACCAGACGTACTGTTCATATATTGTTATATGTGAATGAATGCCTTTTGAAAAAAATTGTTAAAAGAATTTTGTTTTTTGCCCAGAAATGCTTAAAATTTAATATGGAATCTTTTTTGTTAAAATGAGTAGACAGACAGTAGTCTTTGTTTTAGGTTTCCAAGGTCCTTTGTTTAGTTATACCGATTTAAATCTCAATAGTACACACTTCAACACTTCCATTCAGTTCATATTTGATGGTGGTTAATGTTCACTAGTGCCAGCTTGTAGGTTCATCTCATTGAAGTATGTGCATTGGCTTTGTTTCTGTGTTACTAGGTGCAGGCAGCTTTCAAAGTAAATGTTCCATTTGAAGTTCAAATCTTCAGAGACCTAGTTGGCATTGGAGTACCAGAAGAAAAACAGGAACGATTAGCTTACTCTAAAAGAGCTAAACCTCCCCCACCGAGACTTCGAGTAAGTTTTTTTTATAAATTTAAAAGAGTTTTATTGGAAGTAAAAAAACTAACTTCAAAGTATTAGTATTGTTCATCATTAATATGTTGAATATTTTATCTTATACTTTAATTGGAATGATTGTGTTTGTAAGTATTATTTATAGAGAGAACATTTTTTCTTTTATGTATTTAAGTATTATGCTTTGTATTATCTGTTTGGCCTGTCTCGTACATAGTGGTTATGATTGAAACTTGTTTTTCCAGCAGGTCTAAGTTGCATATATAATTGTAGTAAAGATAAATCAAAATTTGTCCTACCATATTTTGTTATAAATTAGTTGAGAGTAAATGCTGTCACTAAAAAAGACTGTAATGTAATGACATAGTGAGTTTTAAAACCAATTTCTAAATGTAAAGATAAGGAGGCCAAAACTATGCACAAAAATAGGAATTTGTATTAAGATAAAAGACCTCATTGTTTTCATTTGTAATCGGTATGTCTATAAGTGCATCCTAAAACATGATTAGCTTTACTAATAGCAACAGAACATTGCCTCAGTGACTTGAATGACCTATCCAGCACTATGTCAAGATCTTTCACTTGCATCACACTATTCAGTGAATTCCTTTCCATATGGAATTTATCCAAATTATAACACAATACATTACCCAACACTTACTATAAAGGTCATTTGTCAAATATTTATCCAACTTGCCAGTTGATCCAAGTCATTCTTCATCACCTCATCATCATCAGTACAACAAGAAATACCCAAGCATTTAAGACTATCAGCCAAGTTTACTAATTATATTTAAATCAGTATCATTAATGTGAATAAGAAAACACGAAGCCCAAGCACTGACCATTAAAGGACCCCACTATTAATGAGGATCCAGTTTGGCTGGATTCCATATAAATTAATTTTACTTTATCCGACCATCCTAGAAATCAATTTATTATTCTTTTCATAACCCCATTTATTGTGATATGTTTAGCCAATTCTTTATATCGAACCTTATCAGAAACTTTTTAAAAGTCTAAATGCACCAAATCCACACACTTTCCATCATCCAAATAACATTTTTAAAAAGATAAATAAAACATCACCTATTACTCCAGAAAACGTAACTGTTTTTATTTAAGTCAATTTTTCAATCATGGTTTGTCGGAGCAAACAAGACAAATAAAAACTATGGACCAATAATTAATGTTTTATCTATCTTTTTTACAATGAATATAACTGTTTAAAAGGCCTAGTATTTTTGTTTTTCATTCTTGTAAAACTATACTCCTATCAGTATACCACACTAAGTAAATCAGAGTCATGCATATAATTAAAAAAACTACTAGTGCCAAGTTTATTTTTAAATGCACAATAAAAAAATAATAAAACATTTTAATATTTCATTACTTATCTAAAACATAAAACTGGTAAACTTTGAAAAGCTTGAAGGATAATTCCCTTTCTTCATGGTGGTATATAATTTTAAACTCCTGTGTCAATCCTTTAAACTGATAAACTTCGGAAAGCTTGAAGAAGAATGCTCTTTCTTCATGGTGGTATATAATTTCAAACTCTTGTGAACCCAACTGAACAGAAACTGCCTATTTTAAAAAACAACAAACTACCACTGCAATTGCCACCAGTTCAATTTTCAGCATCCAGTCATTTGTTTTTTTCTACTGATGTTTTAAGATGAGAAGTTTTATGGAATTTCAGAATTATTCATTCAAATGAAAAGATCACAACATAGAAATTGGCCAAAAGTTTTCACATGGGCGAGAAAGAACATCAAAGCCAGCCATACATGGATTAATTCCATATTTACTTCCATACTGAAGCAGAAAATCCAGAAGTCTGATGGGTATATTCTTTTGTTTCTGAGAGCTTGAACAAGTCTCTCAAGGTGAAACTGTAAAATATTTATGCTTGCTTTTAGGATGAAAAATCTGTCCACATAAAATACATTGAATCAGAGTTCTTAGGGCATGCTACTGCCACTAATATATTTGACAAGCTGTTTCTTGTTGTCACAGACCTCAAATCTACAATTTTATTGCAGATATCTATAGATGACAGCAGTGTTAATTGGAAATTACATCAATGTTATCAACTGAAGCTAATAAACTTAATCCAAAAAGTCATCTGTTTCAAGTTGGATATTGTAATGTTCACACAATTCACAATGCTTATAGAGATGAGTTTAAAGCAGGTGATCAGAAACTTGAATAAACTGGAAAATTTCTACAATTTTTTCAAAGATTATCTTGAAAGAGTTGATGATTTAAAAAGTGAGACTGGATGTTTGGACCTTCCACCAAAGTTTTGTAAGCACAGATGGCTAGAAAACATGAGTATTTTGGAAAAGTACTTGTTCTTGCTACCTCATTTTAAAACATAAGTGATTGCACAGAAAAACCCACCAAAATTATAGGCATATGATAGTATTCATGAAGCACTTCCTTTTATAGCTGCAGATCTCTTGGTTTTTTCAGGGGTTTGTTGGGCAAATGTCATTTCAGAACAACTGGATCACAACACCTTGCAAGGCTGGAGTTGACAGACAAAGAGATTTAAAGGATCCTTCCAATATTAATATTGATTTTGTTACAAAGAATTTTCTTCAAAAATTAGTGACAAAGATTTGCTAGGCTTTAGAATTATGCAGGAAGTTCCTCAAGGTTGTTGTTGTGAAAATTATTCAGAACTTGTAGCTTGATAAGGAACAGGAGCTGCTTGAATCCAGAAGTGATGTTGTTAAATGCAGTGCTGTTATTTGATCAACTTGTCTAGAAAGACTGGTAAATGCAGGCAGAGTGAAAAAATGGGACTGTGACACTATTCTCAGGCAGTACAGAGTTTCTTGTGACATCCAAGTGATTGCCTGATTTAATGAGTTTCAGAGAGAGAGAGAGCAGGACAGGCTGGATACTCTATATTTCTGTATCCTGGCAGACAAGAAACAGTTCCACATGTTTGGAGAACTTGCGAAACTCTTCTTCCCTGTCTCATAGACAGGTCAATGTCAAAGTGGGCTTTTACAAAACATACTTACCTCCTCTCCCTACAGCTATTACTCGACTGCCAGGGTTTCTTCTTTGCCCATCTAAGCACTATTCTGACTTTTGCTTGCTCCAGACTTTTATACCCCACTTAATTGTCCTTGGCGATATTTGTCTCATGACACTCTCCACCTACGTCAATGCACCCTCTATCCTGGTATTATATATAAGCACCTCATTCAGACAATTTCACCACTTTTTCTCAACATAGCGTCACTAATGGGTTTCCCAGTATTACGATTGTTCAGAGATACTTTAAATGTTATCATGTTACAGAGTTGATTTTCATTAAAAAAAATAAAAAATTTCGATTGGCAACCTGTTTTACAGTATGAATTCCCAAATCATTATTTCCAGCACAAGTCTCTCCTATCCCACCTCTGATATCTAGCATCACACAACAATTGAGGGGGGAGATCACTCTCAGAGGGCTCTGAGACTGTAATTGAAGGCCATAATCCTGGACATTCTGGAGAGAGTTTAGATTCACTGCACCTTCTTCTAGTCTATTGGCTTCTCAGTCCCTCTGTGGGACAGTGGTAAGTTTTTGCACTTGCAACACTGGAATTCATGGTTCGATTCCCTATAGTAGACACAGCAGATAGCCCAATGTTGCTTTGCTCTAACAAAACAAATTTACTTAGTCAAATGTTCCAAGCAACAGTGATAAACACAGTCTTTAAATGAAATAAAAAAGGAGCCTACTTTGGGATAAGCTTCCTCTGATTTGTTTTCTTCGGTTGGTTCATAGAGTGACATTTTGGGTCTTTTCCCAGTTGCTTTTGAGTCTGCACTTTACTTATGGCTGAAATTTCTGGAAGTGAATATTTAGTTTTCTCTCAATCCATGGACATTGTGGTTCATGCAGGATAGTGTACTTCTCAGTTACATGAAGGGACATCATGTATTTCAGTCAGGCTCAGCTGCTTCCCATCCAGAACAGGAAGCCAAACTCATACTCGCCTCTTCTTTTCTCGCTGCACAGTTGGTTGTTTCTCATTTGGGAATGTGGGCATCACTCAAATTCCTCATGCCTTTGGGACAAGAGCACAAGAGTTACTTTTAATGGTCTTTATGTGACCAAGGGATCATGAACATTAATTCACTGGATTTCCCAGTTCCTTAATCAAGATCATTCGTCAATTTTGAGTAGTTAAGTCAGGATACTACTAAGGTATGGGTTCCTCTGCCACCACCTCATCCAGAGTTCTATCTCTTGATGAATGCTTTGTTTCAGGGATGGGGTGCATATACCAACAGTCAGGAATTCTGGGGTCTATGCACGGATGACGAGGATTCCCTACACAATGTTTTATTCCTTTTTGCCCTTGGTCTGGGTTTATTAAGAGGAAAATCATCAGGCTTCACTCTGACAATTCCATAGTGGTGTTTTGTATTTCCCATTGAGGAGGCACTTGATCCAGGGTTCCTTGTTTTTGAACCTTGCACCTTCTTTCTTGAGACAACTCCTATTGTATCACCCTACTAGCTTACCATGTTCCACGGGTGATGACTGCAGTAGCAGATCAGTTGTCTCAACCCAAACAGATTCTCCCAATAGAATAGATGCTGCATTGCAAGGTTCTGTTGGATTGGCTCTCATTTTGCAACACTGATGATTGGTAGGTTGGACACTCATTGGAACACCCAGCTACTGGCAATTTGATCTCCAGTACCTCACCTTCGGGCTTTGGCAATGGATGCATTCCGTCAGGATGGGATGGGATTACAACTCAGTGCCTTCCCTCCAGTTCATATGTTACCCAAGGTTCTAACTATGATTTATTCCAACCCATTGTTGGGTCCTGTTATTAGCACTGGATTGGCAGTTACACCCTGGTTTCTGCTTCTGTGGTACCTTCAGTAGTGTCCACCTCTTCCACTTGTTCTTTAGCCATCTCTGTGGCAGCAGCCATAATCTGACACGGTACATCTGGTTACCCAGAAGCTCAAGCTTCAGGCATGGAGGTTATGCAATCTTTTGCACACCATCGGGGTTTAATTTCTAAGGTTGCCATGTCTCAATCTTTGCTTAATCCCACAATGGACATTTATCAGTGAAATGACACTTATTGGCAATGATGTATTGAGAGGTTGAACTCAAGTGCCAGCCATAATTCGTTTTTTGAAATGGTTCTTTTGCAAGTGTTTTTGCATCTTCCACAACCACCCTGTATAAGGCGGCCTTATCGACTACTGTTCAATACTCACAACAAAATATTCTTTGAGTCCCCAGTACTCTCCAGATTCTTCAAGTCACTTTGGATCCTTTGTCCCAAACAACCATTCCAGTTACCTAATTGGTATATTAAGGTTACATTACATGCCCATTCTTAACACCTATTTTTGACCTTATTCTCATATGCCATGTATCACCTACACTTTAAGATTTATTTTTCATTGCTGCTGACCTACAGACATTGCTGGTCAGAGTGATTTACACTGTTTGTCCATAGGATGCTTTATCATTCTATCTATGTTCTCAGACCAGTTCTTCTTACCTTAAGACACTGTCAGACAGGAAAGGGGATAAATCCTTTGCACCAATTCATCTGATCACTATTCTACTTCTATGACAGATCAGATTTTGATCATTGTTATGTTCAGTGAGGGTATTCAAGGTTTTGTTGCCTGCTCTAATGCCTTTATAGATGCTAGAAAATTACTTTTTATTCATTGGGCTCATCCAGTTTCACTGGATTTATACCCAGATCCTTTGACAAGGTGGATATGAAATTGATCCATATATCTTATTCTGGCTCTATTTGAAGGGCAAGAAATCATCTGCGAGTCACGTCTAATCTAATTCATCACGTTTCTATGTCCTTAGTGGACCAGTTCCATTGCCAATTGGAGGACATTGTGCAGATTGGTATGTGGATCTCCCCCAATACTTTTATCTCACATTATTTGTATGATCTGGCAGTATCTTCTTCTGAGGGTTTTCACCTACCCCCTGTAGCTATCTTAACCACTTTCACTAGATTATACAGGGGGGTGAGTATTTTCATTGCTACCTTTCAGAGTCCCTTACCTTGTTTTCACAGGATTCCACTCTGTGGTGAGTGTTGCCCAAACAGGTGTGCTTTTATCAAACCAATTTTGCACTAGCAACTACTAATTCATTATACTATATCTAGGTTGCAACAGGCTCTGTAGGAATGAGGTGTTCCATAACACCGTCTTGAGGCTGACAGGTTGGTATTACTGTGCTATGCTAGACTGCCACTCATGGACTATCATAAAACATAAGAGGATCTTGGCTGTCTCTGCTGATCATTGGATTGAATAAATTGGGTTTGGTTTGTTTTACAAATTTAGGGAACTTGTTTCACTTATTGCACTGTCCCTTAGGACTCTCCAATGTGCACTACCCCCCAGATTTTACTACAGGAGCTGGGAAGTCCTTACCACACCTGATTTCTAGTCAGTGTGGTAGTGGACAGAGGCTTTTCCACCAGAGAATTAGTGAATTCCTCCACTCTTGGAGAAGAGGGCAAGGTTGGGGGCCCTCCTACCTGGGTCCCTGAATGTTTGTTCCCAGATGTCAGTAGAAGCGGCACCAGCCTATGCAGGAGCCTAGTCGTAACACTGGTTCAGATTTAATGCTCGGCTATCCAGTTGGGGTGTGCCTGGCCCTTCTTTTTGAACAATATTGGTTCCTTGGTTGAGCACTGTTTGTTCCACCTCCTCCCAGAAATTCCAGGGCAAGTGGAATTTACCATTCGCACAAGGTTGGAGAGTGAGGATGATTGTTCTTAATTCCAGACCAGCTGAATTCTCTTTCCTCAGGTTGAGTCAGGCATAAAAGATCTCTTCGTTCTGAGCCTGGGGTGTTGCCTTTCATACTTCTTCAGGTTGAGGAGAAGGTTTATTCACTTTGGTGTTGCTTACCATCTCGTTGTGATTCTGGTGGCTCGAAATGCATCACTCTATGGCTACAGGTTGGGATCCACTCATAAGTGTATATATATATATATATATATATATATATATATATATATATATATATACTACTGTGTACGCGTACGACGTACGTAGTAGTAGTAGTATAACTACTATAACTTAACTAACCCCTAACCAACCTAACCAACTAAGTAGTAACGTTA
>NW_013670357.1:67754-71894 GCF_000517525.1 Limulus polyphemus
ACGTGGTTCGTAGTAGTTCGGTCGTACGTACGACGACTACACTACTACGTACGTAGTACGACGTAGGTAGGTACGTACTACTACTATAGTATATATATATATATATATATATATATATATATATATATATATATATACTATCTGGTTGGAGCCTGGCCAATAGTGATGATAACTCATGTAAAATTCCACCCACAACACATGAATTAAGTTCCAGATGAAGAGCATACCTGGTTTGGATGTAGTGCGATTTCCCCCACTAGAATCGGCCCCTCCACCTTCTCAATGTGGGATTCTAGCTATTGTATGAGAAGAGGTATGTTTTGGAAGTTAACATTTTCTTAAATTGAAAATGTATTCCCAACCTACCTCCCCTGACACTCTCCACTAAGAGCTAGTGTTAGAGACTGCGGATTGAGTCAGTCTCGAAAAAGTAATAACATTATCTGAATGAGGTGCTTATATACAGTATCAGGATAGATGGTGTATTGACATAGGTGGATAATGTCATGAGACAAATATTGCCAAGAGCAATTAAGTGGGATATAAAAGACTTGTAGCAAGCGAGAAAAAATCTGACTAATTGTAGCTGGGCAAAGGAAGAAACCCTGGCGGTCGAGTAACAGCTTTAGTGTGAGAGGAGGTAAGTATTATTGGAAATACGTATTTGATTACTTCCGTAATTAAAGAAGCTGTTACAGAAATCAACAAAGCATCTCCCTTAACACTAAAAAAAGTCATAATTATACATAACTACAGAAATACCATTGTTGGATACACAAGACAAAGGTGTAGTACATACTTAGAGAAGTGGAGAAGCCACAGAAAAGTGACAAAGAAAGGTTGAAGAAACTATATTGGAAGTGAAAGATCTCAAATATAAGATCAGACACAGTAAGCAGCTCCTTTGATCAGCTGATGAAAAGTTTGAGCTAGCTGAAAAGGAAAGAAACTTTAACCTCCTCACAGTGGTCAGTTCCCCCGAGGAAAGCTGTAAGAGAGAAGGAAGAATTATTGAAGACTATCACAAGAAAATTGAACAGAAACTGTCAAACAAGAAATGCTGAAACAATTTAACTTTGAATTTTTTATTTTCAAATAATTCAATTACATTTTAATGCTGTTAGCTAAGTAATAAAAATATTGCTGCCTTTTCATCATATAAAATATTATTTACCAATATTTGTGTAACATTTACATTTCAAAACATATGCCTAGGTGCAGTTTTTGTGTAACCCAATGGTCCTTGAATTTCTTAAAATGATCATGGAAAAGTCATGAAATTTCATTTCTGCATAAGTGCAGGAACCCTGTAATAATAAAGTTATAATACGTGTTACCATGGGATACCAGCACTCCCCACTATCTAAGTGGTCGTCTTGTCTAAGCTGTTTCATACAGCGTGGGTAATACTGGAGATTATAATGCCTGACATGAGCTAAACAGCTACTGCTGCAAAAAACTAGGTGACAATAGCAACCAACTTGACATGGACAACTTGTAGACCTGACCAAGTGGCAAAGCAAAGAACAGCATTGGGAAATTTCCACTCTATCAGATTCAAGCATTATTCTAATAACTTTTCCCTATGCGAGCAGACAATGATATATCACAAAAGAACAAGTTCCCTTTGTATTTTTGGAGGAAGAAGAAACTTAAAAATAATTTAAAGAATATAGTCACCCCACCCTTTAAAAAACTTCTGCAAATGAATCACTTTATTCACTTTAAAAACACAATTTAATATATTTAAGTAAACAAACTTTTAACAATATAAAAACAGTAATGTTTTGTTGAGTATATTGAAATAAATGATGCATTCTTATAGTTCATGAACTAGATAATTGTAAATTATTTTCAGGCACATTGTGCTACTGCGTTAAGAGTAAAAAAACACAAACCAATGTTTTTTACTCTTAATATTGATAATTGTTTTATGCAGCTTTACCATTATCAGTTGTATCGGGTTAGTTATCCATTGGTGGTAATCACTAATGTGTGATAGTTTTTTGTTGTTTGTGAACACCTGAGTGTGCACAGGTCAGTGTAGATCTTGTTAACTTGAATAGTACTTGGATAATTAATGGACTTTGTTAATTCATTGCATTCAATTAATCGATTATTGTCACATGATTAATCTTCCTATTTTCAGCCAATTCTTGTTTTCTTTTAGAGAAATTTGTGAAATTTAATATTGTAGACATTTTTAGTGTTTAAAAATAACCTGAACATTTCCTACTTGGCAAATTCTTAATGTCAAGAGACAACTGCTCAGTTCCCCTTTTTGTCTATCGAACACGCTGTGGTTGTCATGTTTATCTCGTGTGAATCAAATAATGAATATATTTTACTATCATGATAATAGTAGTAATGTTTTTGTTTACAATGTATGATGATTACAGTTGTAAATAAATATATATCCAGATGACCAGTCTTTTGTTTATGATGATGGATAAAACAAAATACACAGCCTAGCTAACTAATGAATGAATATTTGCTGTAAAATTCTTATCAGTGCTATAAGTGTAGCTACCAGTTTGGCCAGTAATTTTAATTTCATTCATTTAAGTCACACACTCAATCCTCTTAGGCCACACCTTTTTTCACACCTAAGGTGTTTTTGATTAGATATCATGATTTTTTGTCAATATGCACCAACAAACCACAGCAAGTAAGTAATGAGAAGTTAAAAAAACATATTTTCATGTTATGCAGAAATCTCTTCATATGTTTTGTTTATTTCCACCATAAGATCTTCTATATGAACGAAGTATTTTATCCAGTTATAAAGCTATAAGAAAAAAGTAATGAGTGTCTAACATTCCCATGAGTGTAATGTGATCTTGAGAACTATTGTGTTTTATGTACAAATGTCTTGTTTTTATTACTGAAGTCAGTTTTGTTTTGCAGGCTACATTAAGTTACATAACTTGTAATCTAGATGAATCATTAACCTGTTCTAAGAAAATTCAGTTTGGCAAGGAAAAATAACTTATTTTTACAAATGTTTGTGTAGGATCCAGAGCCCGAATTTGAAGCCATAATTCCAAAAGATTTGGTGAAAGAAATATGTGTGCCTATTGAGCCTATCCTACCGAAGCTAGAACCTCTTGATCTAGCACCACCTGGTCATGCTTTCAAACTGTACCAGAATTTCATTCAAAGGACCCAGATATACTAATATTTATATATAATTTTAATCAAAGTGTAACTTCTAGTATAGTAATAAAAGAAAGAAAAAATAGACAATCTTGTAGAAGTCGTATAGGTGCTCATAGTTTCTGAGTTTATATATTCAGGAAAGCATTTAATAGTTGCATTAACATTGTCAAATAACTATCTGACAAACATCATATTTTCTGTGAATAATAAAGAACCTGCAGAGTTCAAATTTTTACAACAGTACTAAGCCTTTTAAACCATTGAAATTATTAGTGTAGAAGCTAGATGGATTAGTGTAAATAAGCCACTTGGATATTTAAAATGTTTATTGAATTATATTTGTTGCTGTTCAGACACACAAGATATAAAGTTTTCTTAAACTTCATTTATTGTATTTAAAGAGAACGTGTCAAGTTGAGAAATGTTTTTTTGACAACAGCTTAGAAGTGCATTAATACTGTATAACTTGTCTTAATTTATATGAAATGCAGATATGAAAGGGGAAAAAAGTGAGAGAAAAAAAAGTGTATATAATGGCAATGCAGAAACAAGTGCACCACGTTTCCTTCAAGTGACTAGGGAGTTCAGCTTTTTGAATGGTGTATAATTTTTTTACTTTTACAAATAAACATAATCTTATCAACGATTTGTTAATTTTTTATTGAAGTATTGTTCTTGGTAATATATCATAAAATAATATTTTAATTATACATCACTTATTTTTTCAACACCCAAGAAAGGAAACTGTGTGTAGTGAAGCTTCAACCCCTTTTATTAATTGTGATTCAGTCAGGGCTTTCTAATAATTGTAGGTTTTAGTTTTATTTTTACTAATTTATATCATTTTATATTTTAGTCAGAGTCAAATATAGAATCGACTCCATTAATGTGGGAGTTACTCTTTAATTCTAATAAAAAAATAATGTACTTGAGTTTCATAATGAACTTGGTTACAGCACAGTACTCCATTAAAAAAATAAT
>NW_013670357.1:72832-76944 GCF_000517525.1 Limulus polyphemus
TAATGAATTTGTATGCTACTGTGTATGTCTGGATGCAGAAGTTGTGTACATACTACAACACTTAGAAAGAAGTTCAAATATTTATACAAAGACTATTAAAATCTGTTGTAGTTATCTCATTGCTTTACTTCTCTGCTAAAAATGACATACGAGTTTGTTCAATATAGTGTACCACTTTATGTCTGTTTACTTTCATATTAGTAACTGAACATGCAGCTGTGAGCCTGTATACATCATTAAACTAATACTATCACATTATACAGTATGAATAAATGAACAACTTGTAAAATCCATATAGAGGGACTGACCTTGCTTTCAACTTCTCCTAGCATAGGATGAGCAATAATATATGTATATCAATAATCAGCACAAATTAAATTCTAGCTGCTATGATGAATCATCTCAATCACAGCTAAAATATTTCATTAATATCTCTATTGTCCTGAACTGTGACTTATAGTTTAGACTGGCCAGTGGTTTTAATACGAGTAGAACCAAAGTTCAAAAATATCAAGAAGTAGGTTCACTAAACTCAACTCCAAGTCTTCACTATCTATCACTAGAGTCTGAGTTACCATTTCTGTACATTAATGAGTCCACATTTCTACTCCAGGAGTTTTTGAAGTAAATTAAAATGTTTTATCCAGACTATTACTAATGTGTTTGAAATGTAAATACATTACAGAATTTCAGTAGCACACTTAAATCAAGTTTTTATACAAGTTGCCTTTTGTACCATCATAAACATTCCTATGAGAATGACACAATTATATTGTAGTGTTTTTAATCAAATATTTTGTAGTTTAATTAATGTGGATCTGTGAAGTAGATCATATTCACATTCCATAGAGTAGTGTGAATGTTAAAATATTGAATTGAGGTTAATTATGGGAAATTAAAGTTTATAATATCCTGTATCCTAAAGTTGCACCAATTCATTATTTTACATTCCACATTAATTGGATGCACATTGTAGAGTGTGTATATATATATATATATATATATATATATCTATTGTTGAGAAAGAGCTTCTCATACCAGGCATGACAGCATATATATACATACACTCGCATGCCAACAGACTCCTGAAGATCTGTACAGACTTTTGCTCTGTGCTGTTATTCCTGGTATGAGGAGCTCTTTTTCAACAAAAAATATTACAATTGGTGACACTTTCAACATGTATTTATAATGGTACTGGAACATCCTCTTGAACAAAATGTATGTTCCTCCTTTCTTTATTTCAGGCTTGACATCCAGCCAACAATTAAAATGACTTTAAAATCAATAAAATTTAAACTTGTAGCATGGCCAAGGATCACATTAATTTTCCTTCGTTTCTAAAATCGCAGGATGACAACTCTATCCATGAACTACACAATCATTCAACAGCAAAACTGAAACATGATCTTTTAATTACATTTATTTAAAGTGAAATAAAGTATGAAATCATATATTAAAAGAAAAACAAATTTTAGTTTAAAACGTTCAAGCAAAAATAGTCATAAATCAAGAAACTTTTCATGCATTAAGAAATAACATCACAATACTTAATTACACATTACAACACTCCAAAATAACTTTTAATAACATAAAATACATTAAAATATCCTTAAACAAAGGATTACTTAAACCCTGTAATATGAAAAAAGTAGTTTGGAAATACATTAAAGCAAACTAAATAATGGAAAGAAATGAAGAAAATTCAGAGATACCCTGTCCAATTTAAGTGGACAGTAAAACAAATTACAAATATAAAAAGGAATAAAACCATTTAACGGTGATAACATTTTAATTGAAGATTTCATGCTGCATCCTTGGTCTTTACATTCACCTTATAGTTCATTTATTCTATTGAGTACTTCAAAAACTTCTTTCCATTGCAGGATGAGTTTGTTGTAGTCTGAACACCTGAACTAAGACCTTTTATCCAACCTTGAAATGTGGATCCTTGTCCTTCATCCATACGGTAACTCGAAGGGTGAAAATTCTATACTTGCTTGTGGGACTTCTCAATAAGCGAATGACACTGCCTGCAAGTACCTGTCCCAGTCATGTGGTCTCTCTTGGCACATCTTCCTTAGCATTCTCTTTAAAACTCCATTGACTTTCTCACAAAGTACATTACATTTAGGATTGTACGGGGTGGTAAAGAGTTGCCAAGCGCTGATGAGTCAGCACACTTCCTACATCAGTTCTGAAGTAAACTGGGTCCCTCTGTCACTGAGGATTTTTCTCGGAAAGCCTACTTTGCAAAATATCTCCAGGAGGGCTTCTGCTACTCTCTCTGTCTTTATCTTCACTAGTGCTATTGCTTCTGGATAATGTGTCGCTTCATCAACTACTGTTAACACATACCCTTTTCCCTTGTCAGACATAGGCACTAGTGGCCTGATAAAGTCCACAACTATGCTGAACAGGACTTCTATGAGAGACATCTCTCTAGGTATTGTCCTTTGGCAGATGTCACGTGACCTACAGAATCTACTCACATCTCTGATGACTCCCAGCTAATGGAAGTTACTGGTGATTCTGTCTGCCATTTTCTTTGTTCCTAGGTGTCCTCCCACAATTGATTCATGAGCCAACTTTATCACTCGAGTCTGGTATTTTGTTGGTACTATGATCTGTTTAACTTCCCCAGTATAACTGCCTTGATAGATTCGGTATAGAACTCCCTTCCAGTCCTCTATTCTATAAGAATCTTTGCCCTTTGTATTGTGCTCGACATTCTCTCGGGCATTGTCCAAAAGTTTCTGTAGTGAAGGGTCTTTCTTCTGTGCTTCCTTCAGTTCTCGCAAACCTAAATTGGGAATGTCGCCTTTTGACACATGCAGGGGCATGATGTCTTGTTTGCTCTTCTTTTCTTAAGCTCTGGTGGTGACAGCAGAAGTTTCATCAATCTTCTTTCTGTCTAGTTCCTCCAAATTTCTACTACCTGGTATGTTCCTATCACCGAGTCGTGTATTGGTTTCTTGATAACCGTGATCTCAAAGTCTCCTACATAATATGGAGTATCCACCTTTATTTTTGCTATGTGAAACATTCTCACTGTCCCATCAGTTAGCACACACATGCATACCTTGCTTGTCATCTGACCATTGGATACTAAACTGGTTCTCACTGATGCACTATTGCACCAGTGTCTTGTAGAACCTTCACTTTCTTGTCCCCAACATAGCCTTCACATTTTGGCAGATTGTAATTTGTTGGCATCTCTTGATATTTGGCACATGCTCCCATAATTATTAGCACTGTTGATCCATTTGCTAATTTGAGCCGACCATTAGTCGTGCACTGATCAATCATGCTTTCTTGTATTGAATTTGACAAGTAGTCTTGATTCTCTTTCTTTTGGCAGAAGCATCCATAGTGCCAATCACTCTTTTCTTGTTTCTCACCAGCATTGTTTTTGTAAATAGCTCCAGCTGCTTTATGTTGAGGTTTCTGCTGTTTGCTGGCAATTGACTTGCACTCCTTTGCAATGTGTCCCATTTTATAAAAAAAAACATAGCATCTCTTCTCCCTTCTGTCTATTAACCTCCTGTCAGCCATTACTGGTTTCATATTTAACTGGACATTCTTGGACTTGTCAGTTATACTACCTCCATGGGCTTTTATATACCGTTCTGCCAGCTTGATCATCTCATCTATGTCTTTTGGTGCTCTCTCCACGCTTCTTCCAAGACTTTCTAAAAATAATCTAAGTAGCTGGGATTCTTTTTTTTTTACTTTTTGTTTGTTCATATAGTCCTATACAGCTTCCATGATACTGGGATTTGAGGGAACTGTTCTATGCATGAAAGAACTCCATATTCTTCTTTCTTTTGCAAATAAGTTTTAATTATTCTAGCTGAATATTGGGATCATTATATTGCTGTAAGATAAGGTTGGGATCAATATGTGTTACACCACTGAGGATAGCATGGTGGATTAAGATATGTTTGTATCTTGCTGCAATCAATGTACCATAAGTTTCAGCAATTGTCCAACATTAATTGAAGATATGCATCCCCAAACTTGAACCTTCTCCCTGCTTAATTTTCGATGACGAGGAACCCACTTTGAGACTAATAATGGCTGGAGACGGCTTGAGTGGGTAATGAAGAAAA
>NW_013670357.1:77704-80475 GCF_000517525.1 Limulus polyphemus
TTATCCACTCAAGCCGTCTCCAGGCATTATTATTTCTCCCAGCTTACTTGTTAGCTTTAAGTAAAGCTCTTTATAAGTTTCAGTCATTCATCATCTCACATACTGTTTTCGATCATATCCAAATAACTGAAACTCTGACTTTTCTGTCCAAAGCACATTTGACCTTTGTTTCATAATCCAATTTCTGCATTATTGTGTATATTTTAGTCTTAATCTTGTTTCGTAACAGAGGTTTTCTTACTGCATTACATCTTTTAAGTCCTGATTTCAAAAGTGACCTTCATACTGTTGTTGGAAGGACAATGACACTTGAGCCTCCTGTCAGTTCTGTTGTCAATTTTATTTTACAAGGATATCATCTTCAAGTGTTGTTCATCTTTGTTAGGCAGTTTTTTGGGTATTTTAGTCCAGCATTTGTCAATTACATATGATATTTCTCTGTACTTGTTGGTTAAGATTTGGATACCACATCTTGAAAATCGAGTGATGCAAGCTATTTCACTCAGTGCTTTCCCTTCTTTATGCAGAAACATATGATTGCAGTAATTATCTACTGAAATTATAGCCATGTTGTTTTAATCTCACAGTTAATTCTAATAGGTCTGTATTTTGCAGCTCAAAAAGTAGCCTTTTAGCTTTATGGATGTGTAGAGAGGAATACTTGGTGTTAATAATGAGAAACACCTGACAGTCAATCATCAGCTAGATTTGATTGGTAAATGTGATAGATTAGTTACAACAACACTTCATATTGGCTGCTCATGTATACTTTACTTTAGGTTGTTGTGATCCTACATTTTTGAAGATTGTGATTAATGTGGATTAATGATTGCTAAATAACAAGATCGGTTTCTTCTCACTTGAACTAAGCTGTATTGATAACATGAAAATTGTTTTAATAGTAGAAAACACAATTGGAAGCTCTAAGGAAATTGTTGAAGCTCATAACAAACGTATATTGTAACTCCTGAAATACACATATAGACATACAAACTAAAGTACAGTAAAGTTAATTATATATAAAATATGCACTCACCCTAGAGCATAATCATGGCTTCACTTTACTCGCTTCAGCCATGCCAACAGAGCTTCCACAATCAATGTTGCCTTCTGACTTGTGGCCATGGATACCCATAGGTCAAACTTGGACCCCTTTCTGGTTTCAATTGGCTTCAGCTAACCTGTGTTGCAGGTATTGGACTTCCTTATATTCCAAAGCAGGAGCAGCTCATTGCCTCAGTCGATCTTCCCAGTTGTAAAGACCCCAGGCCTCCATCTATTTAGTTGCCATCTCCTGACAATGGCATTAAAAGTGCTGAATTTTTTGTAACATGAGTCAGCTTATGATCACCTTAGGTGGCTTTCTAGGGAAGTACACACTCAACTATTTCTGGAATGTATCCTGGGGTCTCTTTTCTGGGTTTACCTTGGTCACTTTGGGATCATCCAGTCCTTGATGTTGAGGCTCCCTCTTAGATGGCAGGAACAATTGGATAAGCTATCTCACTTGTTTGCACTGGTATCACAGCCTAGTAAGTATATGTTACACTATACTGATTAATCACTATAGTAATGTCTAGTATCATATTTTTTGTGTACATTAATAATAATATTTAATACAGCTTAATAGATACTTTACACTAGTATCATCAGTCAATAAAGTAATTATATGTTTTCATATTTCTCTCTTATTCATTGATACTCATATTTAATATTTAGCCTAGAAGGCCAACAAGAGTTTTATAGGTATTGTTACGTATCTACTTGTTTGCTAATTTCCCGTAGAAATCCTTTCCAAGAAACTTCAGCGATACAAGTCCTTTCTTAATTAAAACTAGTTTATTCTTTCTCGATACAACTTTGCAATACACAGAATTTCCTCAGTCACTTTAACTTAGCTACTTTTATAAACACACGCTATGATTCACAGTGATTCACACATTTTACTTATGGTGCTTACTGTTCGCTTGACTCAATTCTTTCTCTTCAATCTATCTCTGGCTTATATACTAAAAAAAGATGGCGTCTAGCAAACGCTGGGACATTCGTGAGGTTGCCCGATAAGTCACGATCCTTCTAGAAACTCCAGCGCACATGCTCCCAGCGTCGCTGGCGTAACAGTATTATATTTCCCTTATCAACATTTATAATCATCATTATAATACTTTCAGCTTAGTTGGTATGCTACTCCAGTGTCATCACGCTAGAGTACTGGTGAGTATCATATTCAATGTATTAACAACCATTTTTAATACTCAGGCTCAGTATGTATGCTACAATAATGTCATCAATCAGTTCTGTACTCATGAGTATCATATTTCTTGTTTGAATTGACAACAATGCTTGAAGTGGGGGAAAAGAGAAAGCAGGATGGTTTGTGAAATTTTTGAAGCAGAGTACTATATTTTTCTTGTTTTCATGTCTGTTCTTTAATTTTTATCATAAAAGTAATTAAAATGCAAAAAATTTAAACGTATTAGGTTAGATAATAAATAATAATTATTATTACTTATGATAGGGTAACATGAGCTGCACGTTCGCCAGTTCATTTACAACTTGTATGGCGGGAATATCAGTTACACATGGTTCAAAGGGTAATCAAATGAAGTATAAACAGGTGTATACTGCTACGAGTTATAGTATAGAAACTCTGGTAGTTACAAACTTGGTCACACCAACGAAACCCAGAGCAAGAGGGTCCATTCCCTCCATCTGTGTACTACTTTGTCTCATTCCTCCCTCGCCCTTATACATTTTAAAACAATATATGT
>NW_013670357.1:81475-85600 GCF_000517525.1 Limulus polyphemus
GATACATATCTAGATACAGAAGTTTTACTAATGGTTTGTTACAAAGTTTGACAGTCTTGTCTGTAATTTATTATCTATATTACTAGCATTTTCTTATTTAGTAGTTCACACTTTACAGTGCTTTTTCAGATTCTCAGGTTTGATAAACTAAATGGCAGCTGGCAAGAGAAGTAAAATGAAAAAAGTTAATATTTTTATATCTATTTTGTTATGTTACTTTGCATGTAATGTTTTTGATACAAGAAACGAATACAACATGTAGTACTCAATACTCATCTTCCTTAATTGAATAATTAATTTTTCTGTACAAAAGACATAATGTTCACTGAAACCTGATAGCTTGCGAAATATCGGGAAGATATATAAATCGTATGGTATCCGACGATGTATTGATACAATCGTATCACAGCTTCACAAAATGACACTTGTATCACATTGCTGTATTGCCACATCTTTAGTGGAAACCAACAGTGTAACAAACATATACACGTTTGATTTGTTGTTAATATATCATTTTTAAAATGAGTGGACATTGTTGCTGTTTGTTTGTAATTGAAATATATCGCCAACAAGTCACAGGCACCTACTATGAAGAATCTGGCCTTACAAAACCTGATAGGATATTTATTTTACATTCGGCATTATTAGAGAGACCTTTAATTGAGTTAAATACGAAAAATATAGCATTTCGGTGGACAGACAAAAGACAAGAAGCATTTGAGTTAATCTTAGGACATGAAAAGTTGCGTCCCTTATATGTAATTGTAAAAAATGCCCATAAAACTGCAAAACGCAAACTGCAAAACTGAAAATTTTTATGTATCTCCCCACATACCAAACGATCCTCCATACCAATTGTGGTGAAGCTCTATCTACAGGGAGCGAAGTAGTAGTAAAAAACGCCCATAAAACTCACAAAACGCAAAATGCAAAACTGAGAAATGTATGTACCCTACATGTACCTAATAAGCCTACATACAAATTTTGGTGAAGATCCATACACCCGTTGCGAAGTAGTTACATGGACATACAACAGACGCTGTTATTATATTTATATGTATATAGATACTCCTAAGTTCTAACTTTTATTAATTAATAATTAGAGTTATTAGACTAATCATTGTCAACTAGTTAATAATTAGTCTTAGATGGTCGTATAGACTACTAACAAAGACATGCAACGATTGATATCCGATCTCCATAACGTGACTGGAAGTACTTGGTTGAAAGACAAATGCCATCCATGTAGCTTATCTTTTGTTATTGGTATTTGGTTAACTTGATTATGGAATCGTCATTACCAAATAATTCAAATAAACTCACATAGTTAATATTAATAATCTACTTACATTCTTAGTTTATACTTGACATATACATTTACTTTTTTGGTCAAGCATCGTTGTGTAACTACTCGTGTGCATTTATTAGATGTGTCCAACTTTTCTTCATATTGCATGTATATACACTGAGTGGTCACAAGTAAATAGACACCTAATTTTTCGTCATTTAACTGATTTATGCTCAGTAATTTATGTTCACAGAGCACTGTATAAATGAAAATGGTCCGCACACTAATTATCTTGTGCTACAACATGCCTAGAACTCAAGGTTCTCTCGAATTTTCAGATTTTGTTAGAGGAAGGATAGTTGGTCAAGCAGATGGTGGAATAAGTCAGCGGCAAATTTCGCAGAATTTGGGAATCCCACTTTCGACAGTCAACAGAATCATCGTACAGTTCAGGAAACACGACAAGGAAACAGCGTCCGGGTCGTCCTGGTCCATCGGAGAGGACAAAAAGGGCTGTCAAGAGGAGCATCGAAATGGATCTCAGATTAACGACTGCAGAAGTGGCCAAAGTTGGTGGGATGAGCCCGAAATCTGTTCATCGAATTCTCCACAGATTGGGTTATCGTTGCAGAGCTACTTGCCCACTTCTTTCGTCTGACTATGTTGGCAGGTCTTAATAAGGGCTTCCGTCTAGCGATATGATGACCAAGCCTCTGGACTTTTGGAAGACTGTATTGTTCTCAAAATTGAGCGAATCTTGATTCGTCTCGGACGACAGTGGAAGGATATGGGTCTGGAGAATGCCTCACATATTGCAGCCAAATGTGAAGCATGGTGGTTTCAGCGTGATGGTTTGAGAAGCTGTTTGGGTTGGTGGGAGATCGAGCTTAGTGAAGTGCGTTGGCAACATAAATTTTGCGAAATACATCAAAATATTGGAGGAAGGACTCTTGCCACTTTACTCCTCGGGTTTCGTGGACAAGAACACAACGTTGTTCCAGGAAGATGGAGCACCGTGTCACACTGCTAGAAACACCCAAAAGTGGCAGGAAGAAAATGGTATCCAGAAGTTGCCCTGGCCGAGCCAATCTCTTGACATGAACCCTATCGAAAACCTCTGGGCCATACTCGACCGGCAAATCAAGAAACAACCAGAAAAAATCAACTTCGAAGAGTGATCTACTCCAAGTTTTGAAGCAAGAATGGGCGAAAATCCCACAATCTAAAATTAACGAGATGATTCTCACGGTGCCCCAAAAGGATCAATGAACTCCACGAAGCGAAAGGAAGATCTATTAGATATTAATTAAGTTATAAATGTATCAATTCATGTGAATATGACTGAAAATTTTCATTTTTTCTGAAAAGGTGGTGTCTATTTACTTGTGACCACGCTATGTAGATTATCTCTCCAGCCCCTAGCCACTGTAAGTATTTGTAGCATCATCTATTGAATATTTCTCTTCTGAGAAGCTTACAGTCTACTAAAAGGTAGCAGGATGGTTTGGGGCCTTCCTCAGAAGAAGTGGGATGGCATTCCATTTCATCCCTCTCCACTTCAAGCGACTTATTAGCGATAAATTCAACGATGAATAAACAACACACACTTCAATTGTTTTCAAAATTTCAAAATGATATATATACATTTAGAACAAGTTAACATATGTACAATAAATTCTTCAACACTATAGATATTGTTACGACAGCGGAGGTCACGTGACCCTGGTAACACGTAATGAGTATCTAGAAAGATCGAAGAACTTGTCGAACGTCCTAACGGTTGCTAGAATGGCGCTCTTGTAGTATATAAGCCGGCAAATAAAGTGACGGCAACAATGGAATAGCAGACAGGAGATTGAAGATATAGACGGACAATTGAGTCAAGTAGTAAGTAAAGTGCGTAAATCGTTCGTTGAAAATTATAACGTGTGTTCAAGTTAAAGGGACTGTGGAAATTAAGTGTATTGCAAAGTTGAATTGAGAAAGAATACACTAGTTTTATTTGAGAAAGGACTTGTATCGCTGAAGTTCTTCTGTAAGAATTTTTACGAGAAATCTGACGACAACAGACGTAACAATATTATATCCATATCATAAATACTATATATATGTAATTCTCTCCTTCTTGTCAAATATCCACTTAGGCCTGTTCAATTACTTAAGAATTTCAGTTGACAAGCCGAACTATCTTCTTTATTTCTATCACACTAGTATTCTCTGTGATCGTGGCGCCAGCCACCGTAATAGTTTGGTCTTCTTTCTTCTGAAGATCCTCTGTTCCTTTTGTCAAAGTGTGCACAGGCTAATTCAGTTACTTCAGAACCACACTTTGACAGAATAATTTTATTTTATTTTATTTTATTTTAATTTTGTTTTCTAATGTTAGTTTCACTCTAGCTTATTAAATGTTAGGCCTTAGTCAATCGTTAGGACTATCACTTCTACGTTACTTAAATTCATGCCAACTCTATTCTCTTTCGATATTATCTGTCTGCTATTCCCAATGGTATCACACTATTCATATCTTCATCACTTAATCGTATGTCCAAATTCTATATTCTCGAAATCAATGTATTGTTACGACAGCGAAGTCACGTGACGCTGCTGGCGCTGTGGCGTGTGCGAGGAGTTCTCGAATAATCGTGAATTTCCTAGTTTGTTCGGGACACCCTCTCTTTTAGTATATAAGCCCGGGAAATAAAAGAAGAGAGAAGATAGGCAGATAGATCGAAGAGAGAGATATACAGATAGATTGAAGATAGAGATAACTGAGTCAAGCGAACAGTAGGCACCGTAAGTAAAGTGTGGGAACCACTGTGATTTATAGCGTGTGTTAT
>NW_013670358.1:0-667 GCF_000517525.1 Limulus polyphemus
ATATAATAATGGTTTTCATAGTACCCAATGATATAATAATGGTTTTCAAATTACACTGACTAGTAATCTGCACTATAACATCCACAGTAGAAGATAATTACACTGACTTGTAATCTGCTCTATAACATCCATGGTAGAAGATAATTATATAATGACTGATATTCTGACCAGTAACATAGTAAAATATAATTATATAATGACTGATATTCTGACCACTAACATAGTAAAATATAATTATATAATGACTGATATTCTGACCAGTAACATAGTAAAATATAATTATATAATGACTGATATTCTGACCAGTAACATAATAAAATATAATTATATAATGACTGATATTCTGATCTTTAACAACCATAACAGAAATACTTTTATTTTATTAACTGGTTTTCTAAAAACAATTATCAAACTGACTGGTACTCTGAAAACAATTATTATATCATCGGGTACTATGAAAACCATTATTATATCATCGGGTACTATGAAAACCATTATTATATCATCGGGTACTATGAAAACCATTATTATATCAGTGGGTACTATGAAAACCATTATTATATCATGGGTACTATGAAAACCATTATTGTATCATTGGGTACTATGAAAACCATTATTATATCATCGGGTACTATAATCTGCACTATAACATCCACAGTAGAAGATC
>NW_013670358.1:1567-4374 GCF_000517525.1 Limulus polyphemus
TTATTATATCATTGGGTACTATGAAAACCATTATTATATCATTGGGTACTATGAAAACCATTATTATATCATTGGGTACTATGAAAACCATTATTATATTAACTGGTATTCTGAAAACAATAATAAAACTGACTGGTACTTTGAAAATAATTAGTGAGATGTAAAGAAGTTTAGAAAGATATCACTTAAAAGTAAGTTATTTCTTACAAATATAAGAAAGGTACAATAGCTCCAATAGCACAATTAATTTTTAACTAACCTCATATACATTGAAAAAGTTATTTCTAAATTATATCAGCTTTTACAGAATGATTATATTCTACAACAAGAAATGAATCTTATAGGCTGTATCCATTTTCTAAATTACATATTTGAATTAAGCCTTGTCTTCTAATAACAAATCATTCCAAACTAGATAGCCTCACCGAAGCTATTCTGGTAAAATGATCACAAGCATCAAATATGTACATTCCTCCAACCAACTAATTACTACTAGTACAACTAATGTAAACTAACCACTAGTTCCAATAGGACAACTAATATAAACCTCATTAGCTCTAGTAGCACAACTAATGTAAATTAGCTCCAATAGCAAAACTAATGTAACTAATCTCATTAGCTTCAAATGGACAACTAATATAAACCTTATTAGCTCTAGTAGCACAACTAATGTAAACTAACCACTAGTTCCAATAGGACAACTAATATAAACCTCATTAGCTCTAGTAGCACAACTAACGTAAATTAACCTCATTAGCTCCAATAGAAAAACTAATGTAACTAATCTCATTATCTGCAATAGCACGGCCAACGTAAACTAATTTCATTAGCTCCAGTAGTTTGGTGTGGTTTGTTTTGAATTCTGCACATAGTTACATGAGGGCTATCTGCACTAGCCATCCCTAATTTAGCAGTAAAAGACTAGAGAAGGCAGCTTGTCATCACCACCCACCTCCAACTCTTGGGCTGCTCTTTTACTAACGAAT
This sequence comes from Limulus polyphemus, assembly GCF_000517525.1. NCBI lineage: Eukaryota > Metazoa > Arthropoda > Merostomata > Xiphosura > Limulidae > Limulus > Limulus polyphemus. Next base: position 2,554 of record NW_013670358.1, read on the forward strand.
AGTGGGATTGACCATCATTATATAACACCCCCCACGGCCCAAAGGGTGAGCATGTTTGGTGAGACAGGGATTGCAAATCAAGTGCCCTGACCACCGGGCCATGCCAGGCCAGCTCCAATAGTATAGCTAATATAAACTAACCTCATTAGCTCCACTAAACAGAGGCTCTCCTGTATGCAGTTCTACTAAGATGCAACCCAGGCTCCACATGTCAATGGCCATGTCATAGGGTATACCAAGAAGGACCTCTGGTGATCGGTAAAACCTACTTTGGATGTACTGATAAATCTGGAAAAAAAATGTATTAATAAAATTCTTTAAACACTCTCAAAGCAATAACCACACTGGATAACAAAATATTAGTAAATTTTTATACTTGGACTGATGGAAAAAATATTTTAAAAAATTATATAAAAACTTTCTTGGCTGTACTATGAATGCATAACCATCCTTCAAAAATGTCTTACCCGTTGTCCCAGTTGACATGAGCTGCCAAAATCAATTATTTTGATGGCACTACGTTTAGGATTACACAGGAGGATGTTTTCAGGTTTCAGGTCACAATGGATGATGTTGAGATCAGCATTGGAGAGAAACACTAGAGCTGTGCACAACTGCTGGGCAAACTTACGAGTGAGGTTTAGCGACACCCCATGAAAACTTGTGTTCCTCAGGAGGTCATACAGGTTGTAGGAGAGAAGTGGAAAAACCAAACATAGATGATTCCGCCACATGAAATTATCTTTGAGTTTCACTAGAGTAGATTACATATTATTCATAAAGATTGTTAAAAAATAATTATAACTTAATCAGAAAACATGCACATAACATTTAACCCACTAATTAAGTGACAGAGAAATACAAATAAACTCTAACAACACCCATGTTGCAAATCAGATTACAAACCAACCATATAACTTTTACATTACCACACACTGAAAGCTTGTGAGTAGCAGTAATATGAATAATTTAATTTTTAACGGCATGCTTCTTTTTCTGTCTTGTAAACGTGATGGTCAGAGTTTGTTGTTATAAAAATAAATCTCGGGGTAAATTAATTAATGCACACTTATTTTACTTCATATTTCTGTAACCTTTTTTAGGGAATACTACAGACCCTTAATGTTCATGATTTGCCTTTCGGTTTTAACAATATTGGAGCTGATAATCATGAACTTCACAAATATTCAATTAGTTAACTTTGTTTACATCAAAAAATTGGCCGACTTCATGGGCTTTATATCAGATTATTTTATTTAAAAAAAACTCTTCACTTTATATTTTTCTTTGGGATCACACTAAACAAAATATTCAAAACTTTAATTATTTATTCTAAAATAGTGTTACCCACAAAATCTAAAGGACATTTACACAATGAGTACTAACTGAAAGTTACATTAATGCCAGACAAATGTTGCAGTTGTTCATAATTAAGTTGTTTTTTATGGTCAGGGCCTGAAAACCTAAATCACTCTTCCTACGTTTAAGGTAAACAATTTGATATTTAACTCCCTGGGGATGATTCAATTCAGTTCGTAATGAACAAAAATATAAATTTTGGAAGGGTAGTAGTCGTCTTCAGCTTAGACAGTTTTATTTTTATAACAGGGTGGTTGGCTTTTGGAATGTGTTTCCTTCGGATTTGGTGAATGCAGTTAATTTCAGGGAGATTAAGGGAAGGTCTGATAAATATTTGAATGATAAGCATTGACTTTTAGTGTTTTAAATTTATTTCAGAGTTTAGTGTTAGTGATTCCTTGTTATCCATAAAGTAAATATTGTTACGTCTCCGTGTGTTAATTAATTTTCCGTAACTTCGTT
>NW_013670358.1:5129-7652 GCF_000517525.1 Limulus polyphemus
CCAAAGTACATGATAATTCTAGAAACGTTGCGTCACGTGGTCATGTGACTCGCTGACGCAACAATATATACATGTCAACTGTTTGTAAAGAACAATGGTTAATAATTTGTATAGGATAAATAAATCAACAAAATATATCTCAGTTTCACAATATTTAAAAAAAAGATCCTCAAAATTTCTCCTACTGCCTTAGAAGATATCTTAATTGATTGTTACAAATATTATTTATCGTTTTCAGCAGAGTAACATGAAGAAGAATGAAAGGTGTGTTAAAACACTACTAGCATTCATGAATCACCAAGTAAAATGGACTTTGTGACATCACTAAAATGTTTGTAAAACACGTAAAATTATACAAGCATAAGATAGCAAGTGTAAAAATAATATTTCACTCACATTAATGCTAATCAATTAACCCTCATCAGCACACCTGTGGTCCACATGGACCCCAATGACTTTCTTGCTTGTATATCTTTTTTTACATAATAATTACAAATTTATATCCATTCAAGTAGTTGTTAAGCAGAAACCCTGGATCAATATGAAACTTTTATTTTTGAAACATGTAGACAGAGTATGTAGTTTTATTTATCTGGGGTCCACGTGGACCCCACACTATCATTGACCATCTACATACATGCAGTTCACCTTATAGTATATGAAATAAATTTCTAAACATTTACTTCACTATATACGTTGTTATATTGGGTAATCCATCAAAGTACTACAGTATTATCTTGTCTGTTTTGTTTATAATATCATTGTGGTAAGCATGTATGAGCATCTCATTCCTCAACAAATGTTCTATGTGATGACTGCTTATAATGTCCTATTTTCTAGAAACCTTGTTTAGTAATTGTTGTAAATAACCTGCTTATTGGGTTTTCAATCCACAGCCTACTATAAGGATACATTTGTGTTGGGATCAGGTCGGTCTTTCAGTTTTCTTTGAGTTGAATTTTGTAGTATTGTGGTAATCTCATCATATATTGGTGGATAATGACTTGAATATAGGAGTATAATAAAACTTTGGCACTTTTCTGATACACTGTTTTTATAAGGAATGGTTTAGTACTACTTATTTGCATATTGGGAACAATGTAATTTCTAGACTTACCAACATATTTCCTCTAGAATACACATATTTTTAGGATGTTCACATTACATGCTAACCCTAAGTTGTAATGCAATTGGTTTTTGGAATTTCAATCCAGAGCTTACTTTTATGGTAATTTTGTGTTGGGGTCTGGATGGACCCCAAGTGTTCCATAATGTAACTTTTCAAAAAGGTGCTGATGAGAGTTAAGTATATAGAAGCCTGTTTGCTCACGTAACTGCTGCCATCTAGTGTATATGTTTGAAAAATTCAAATAAGCATAAACATGAAGAGCAACCACATATCCAATTCAGTTTCTACTTAAGGATAAAAAACAAACTGAAAAAAACATTGATAAATATAGTTTTGAAAAACAATTAATAAATTTAATTGAATTTACAATAAAACTAAGATAAACCTTAAAAAGTAGCTTTTAAACATCTTGTTTAACAAACCACAGACATATCCATATCGTAAGATTAAAAGAAAACATAAACTAATGTACTAAAACTGACTTTACAGCCTGAAATCCTCTTTGAGAGAAATTCAGTACTGCATGACCTAAAATTACTAAAAAATCAAATAGTTAAAACCTGAAAGATATGATTTTCCTATAATGAAATTGCATTTCCGACAGGTACTTACTTCCATTAATATATATATATCTATTCTCGTTCATAGCTGCCCTCTATTCGCAAAACTTTTTTTCAGATGGCACTAGCCTTTCATTCTCACTCATTCCTGGATTCGCCTGGTTTAACTAATTTTTACATACAAATTATCAAGCGACATACTTCCACCAATAGAAGCGCCGACAAGATACCTTACTTTCCCTCACATATGTAGCTAGAATCCCACATTGAATAAGTGGAGGAACTGGTGTGAGGGAGACAGTAGAAGCATCCAAAGAACACCCTAATAAAGGAATCCTCTAATAAGAGGATCATACGTGTGAGACCGCACCATTTCTGTACCAGGTATACTCTTTGCCAAGACTTAGAAAAAGTGTGGCAGACCTCGGCAGAAAATTGTGAGGAGCACATCCCACTGGCAGAGAACACAGGTTGGACAACATATAATAATTTTATTTTCCCTTATAATTGGAATGTGGATGTACTCCAAAGTGTAGAGTGGCTAGGGCATGACAGACCATACATGGCAAGTCAACTGCATCCAAAACTCAACTGCTGGGAACAACATCCATGGGGAGTAGGATGAGGATCATACCGTTGGTAAGTCAACTACAATCCAAAATTCAAATGCCAGGAACCAACATCCATGGGAAGGGAGGAAAGAGTTTCATACTTTCAAGAGTCACCATCTTTGTTTAAGGCCTTTATAAACTGTTTCATCAAGCCCAGTTTTATGTGAAGTGGAGGTAGTAGGACTTTCTTTGTGTCAACCAAACTTTCACGTTCAATGTTTTT
>NW_013670358.1:7926-13446 GCF_000517525.1 Limulus polyphemus
TTTTTTGATCCTGGTATCAGGCTGACTCTGCATGGCCATTGCTTCTTTATCCAGTGCTGATTTTGTGCTTTGCTGTCCTATTCACACAAAAAACACATTGAAACTTTGTATAACCAGATTGTTGACCCAACAACATATGAATGACTTTTAACTTTCCACAAAGTAGGCGACCATGTTCTTTATATTTGATATTATTGAGAAGAAGTTTGAGATTTTTGTATGAATGAGCAATAGGAACAGATGCATATATGTTACCATTGTGAAGGAGAACACATTTTAGACTTCTTTTGGAGGAATCAATGAACAATTGCCACTCACTTGGTTTATAAACTGAAGCTCCGAGCATTGGTATTAATTCAGCAATATTGTTGCAATAAACCAGTGAATCTTCTTGCAAAAAGTATGGTATAAACTCTTTCTCATAATTTCTGTACCAGTAAAATGATGTTCCTGGAAAAAGTAATTTTTTAGCCTGAAGTCTGGACCCCAAAATCTCTGAAGAATCCTTTGGAAGGCCCAAATCTCTCACCAAATCATTAAGTTGCAGTACAGCAGCTGTTTCAGATTGAATACAATCCCTATCATCATTTCTAATGACATCAGATTCAGACTCAGATGAAACAGTATCAAGAGTCTTCTGGCAGAGTAGGTACAGGTACATCAGGTCCATGAGCAACAGGTCTTATAGCATATTGAAGGTTCGGATAAGATAATTCCTTTTTATTTCAAGTATTTTAGCCTTGCGCATTAGATAAGCAAAAATTGCAGTCATCTCTGTGGTTTCTAGGCTCACACCAGACCACTGGAATTGCAAAAGGCAAATACTTTTTCTTACCTTTAGTCCATTGTCTCAACTCTTTGATGCAAATGGTGCAAACTTTGTGCAGAGCCCATGATTTGTCTCGGTATCCAAGTTTTACTCCAAAGTACACATAATATGTTTTTTTGACAAATTCTGTAATGTTTTGCCTTTGTTTCTTTACAATAAATTTACCACAAATATAACAGAATATGTTTGGGTTATTTACACAACTTCTCGAAAAGAAAAAATAATGTTTAAGTGCAAGCACAAACAAATACTATCCAGAAATGACACATCATGCTACCCATTCATTGTTTATATACTCGTAGTGTGTTTCTCATAGGTGTAGAATGATCAATAAGACTCTCACATCATGATTGGTCTAGACTCTAGAGAAATCTATAGGCAGTGGTTGTCAACATTTTAAGCATAACAAAATGTGAACCAATTTCAATGGAAATGATTCACTTATGTAAAAGTACATATGACGTTTTGTGAAAAATCTCTAATCAATTGAGAAAAATGGATATTTTTTTAGATTCAGTGTACAGGAATTACTGTAGAACATGTAAAAATTTCAAGACAATAAAACCATTGCAAGAATATGTAATTTACATGCACAAATTAGTTAAACCATGGGATTTGAGGAATGTGTGGGAATGAAAGGCTTGTGGCATGTGAAAAAATATTTGCACATAGAAGGCAGCACTGAACAATAATTGCTATGTACGCGAGCAGAAGTATGGTACCTTGTCAGAAACATATGTAAATATAAACTTAACTTCAAGAAAAAAACATTAAGCATTCCTAATGTAATACTCTATCCTTGATGGACAAAATAGGCTCATCTATTATCCAATGTAACTTTACACCTATAATACTAGATAACTTACTACTGAATACTGTATCCCAAAGCTCTGTAATGCCTTCTACGTTTCTATCATACATGCATCTTTTTATTATGAAGCAAATGTTATAAAAGTTTTAAATAATTCCTATGTCATCTACTAAGAGAAGTGATATTGAAATTAATTACAAAACAAGTAATACAAAATACCCTTCAAACAAAGTAAGGGAATAATATCCTTATTGCATTTATTAAATACTCAAGATTAATTTCTAAAATCACTAAAAATTATTAAACATAATTCTAGAATATTAATGACATATGTTTTTAGTTAAAACTTTTTTTCAGAAAGCAAATTAAAAAAATATTATAAGTATCATTCTTTTACTCCACCTATTTTATCTTTCCCCATCTGACAGTAACTCCCTCTGCCTTCATAGTTGTTCATCATCTCTAAGAGGTTAACTTCAATCTGAGCTTGATTAAGAAATGGCTTCTTGTTCTTGATAATTTTAATGGCCACATGACACTCTTCCTCAATATCATAAGCTTTAACCACCTACAAAACAGGAATACTTTAATTACTTAACTTACAGATATATCGTTGTGGTTTATTCATCATTCGCTTCTCAATTTGTGGATAAAATCAATGTACTTCATTTTGAACAATTTTACACTTCAATATCTTCATTGTAAACAAAAGAAAACTCCACATAAATAACTCAACATCATTAGAGATATCCAGAGTTGATATTCAGTGTAAACAAAAGAAAACTCCACATAAATAACATCATTAGAGATATCCAGAGTTGATATTCAGTGTAAACAAAAGAAAACTCCACATAAATAACATCATTAGAGATATCCAGAGTTGATATTCAGTGTAAACAAAAGAAAACTCCACATAAATAACTCAACATCATTAGAGATATCCAGAGTTGATATTCTTAAGGGTCATCAAGAGGGGGGGCTGTTAATAATATTGTATGTAAACTAACTGCCCTCTATGTGTTAGGTGTGCCTATGATTCATAAAGTCTAAAAGCTGACATATTCATGCATACTACTAACAGGCACATTGAAGTCAAAATAACACAGAACAGAACAACAAAGTTTTAAACAAATGAGAACATAGACTCATCCAATTACATAACACAAAATAAAATAGTAAATTCTTATCTACAATAAACATATGGACTCAGTAAAATTACTTCTTTTATGATTTGTTTAGATCAAAAGTATTCATAAGACACTAATAACATTTTAAACAATTTATTTTTCAAGTGTATCCTTTAAGAAAGAAAGCAGGAATAATAATGTGAAGATTATATTTTCACAGTACTTAAGATTTACTTTTGTGGATATCATTTAAAGAGTATCACACATTTTACCAGCCAAGGATTACAAGTCATCAGCTTAAACTGTCCTGTTTATCTGGCCAAGTGGTCTTTTCCAGTAAAACAATCAATTTCATAATTAAATATTAGAAATCACCAGGTAAAGCTGACATGTTTAGTAATCAAAATACTCACCTGACCAAATGAACCTTTTCCAATAAGGCAATCAATTTCATAGCGATCCACAACTTTCTCTCCATGAGTAATAATATAATCATGGTTTTCATCATCATATCCATCATTGCACAGCTTACGCTCCTTTTTGTGGCTAGTATCCTGACCTTGTATTTGCTGTGCTCGTCTTTTTTTCTTCGCATAGTAGACCTGTAAAAAATCCATAATAATTAATTCGTTAATGCAAAATGCATTAGTAACATAATATAATTCTGGTTAATTTAAAGTTAAAAATATGCAAGGTTAGGGAAATGCTGCATGTGCATTCCATACAAATACCAATAAAACTATTAGTGCTATTATATGAGATGCTATTTTACAGCTCAAGAAATATTTGGAATTTGTAAAAAAGGATAAAACAACTTATAGATCAAAAATTTTATTTGATGGAAACAATATTCTAAAAAAACAGCAATTTGTAAAAAAAGAATGAAACAATATAGATCACAAATTTTATTTGATGGAAGCAATAATTCTAAAAAATAGCAATTTGTAAAAAAGGATAAAACAACTTATAGATCACAAATTTTATTTGATGGAAGCAATATTCTAAAAAAAACAGCAATTTGTAAAATAGGATAAAATAACTTATAGATCACAAATTTTATTTGATGGAAGCAATATTCTAAAAAACAACAGCTCTTTACAGAGCCTAACTTCTCTCATTTTCTATTGGCTCAGCAGTATGTCTGAAGGCTTATGATGCTAAAAATCAGTGTTTCAATACCTGTGGTTGGCACAGCACAGATAGCCCATTGAGTAGCTTCTGCTTAACGACAAAAAAAGTTCTAAGAAATCATTATAATATTCTTATGTCAGTGTCAATATAATTTACGACTTTATTAACAATCACACCTATTTCTTTAGAAAATATAAACCAGCATGTTTACAGTCTGGCAAGCATTTCCATATATAACAAAAAAAAGAAGGTTAAAAAAACAAGAGTGTGGATTTCAAGAATAAATAGATAAAATACAATTCTAAATAAACTGGCATTTAAATGCAAGCATTTTATACAATCTACTATAACTAATGCACTTTCTATGACTTCATTTAATGACAATGATTTACTCATGTACAGAGGGTTTTAACCATAAATCATTATATACTAGAATGATCAAAACAAAATTTTTTAGATAATTTACAAAAGGTATATAATGCACTGTACCTCTCAAACAGCTTCGTGAATTAGCATGAAGTTTGAAATTATAGTTTAACACATTTTATAAGTTATTGAAAAATGTTTTGGGATAGAAGGTGCTACAGATGAAAATAGCTATAACTGTGCAAATTGCCATGATGTTTGAAATCCCAATATAAACACATATGTATTCAACATGTTGACCAATCAATACATTCTAGTGTACTTATGCTTCCCACAGAGGCCACATTTATGCAATTTTCAAACAAATCTGTTCAATTGAAACTCTGTACCCTATATACTCCAACCTGTGACATTATCCATATTTACTGGTTGAAACATATATATACTCCTAACCATGACATTATGCATATTTACTGGTTGAAACATATATATACCCCTAACCATGACATTATGCATATTTACTGGTTGAAACTCTGCAACATATATACCCCTACCTATGTATGACATTATGCATATTTACTGGTTGAAACTTGCAACCTTTATACCCCTACCTATGACATTAAGCATATTTACTGGTTGAAACTCTGCAACCTTTATACCCCTACCTATGTATGACATTATGCATATTTACTGGTTGAAACTTGCAACCTTTATACCCCTACCTATGACATTAAGCATATTTACTGGTTGAAACTCTGCAACCTTTATACCCCTACCTATGACATTATGCATATTTACTGGTTGAAACTTGCAACCTTTATAACCCTACCTATGACATTATGCATATTTACTGGTTGAAACTTGCAACCTTTATACCCCTACCTATGACATTAAGCATATTTACTGGTTGAAACTCTGCAACCTTTATACCCCTACCTATGACATTATGCATATTTACTGGTTGAAACTCTGCAACATATATACCCATACCTATGACATTATGCATAATTAGTGGTTGAAACTTTGTAACATATATACCCATACCTATGTCATTATGCATATTTACTGGTTGAAACTCTGCAACCTTTATACCCCTACCTATGACATTATGCATATTTACTGGTTGAAACTCTGCAACATATATACCCATACCTGTGGCATTATGCATATTTACTGGTTGAAACTCTGCAACCTTTATACCCCTACCTATGACATTATGCATATTTACTGGTTGAAACTCTGCAACATATATACCC
>NW_013670358.1:14378-22310 GCF_000517525.1 Limulus polyphemus
AAACAGATAATAATTGCAGATAGAGAGATATAGAGACAGATAATTAAGTCAAGCGAGCGGTAGTGACCATAAGTAAAGTGAGTGAATCGTTGTGAATTATAGCGTGTGTTTAAGTTAAAGTGACGATGGAAATTCTGTGTATTGCAAAGTTGTATTGAGAAAGAATAAACTAGTTTTATTTAAGAAAGGACTTGTGTCGCTGAAGTTCTTCGGAAAGAATTTTTACGGGAAAATAAACAAACAGAGACGTAACAATATAATTACTGGGAAAATATTTATCATCTCCCTTGAAGTTGGAGAGCAGGGTAACATTAGCCCACTTTCAACCCTCTGGCACCTGCCCACTTTTAAGAGACTTGGAAAAAATTGTGGCAAGTGATTCACATATCCAACACTTTACGGTAACCTCTTTCAAAATCCTTGGGTAAATATTAATTACCTGGCCCACTCTATAAACTTCCCAATTTTTTTAGAACAAGCTGTGAATTAATGTGATCACCTTTTTGTATCTTGTTTCCTCTTGCTGCTACTTAAACCTTCATTAGTAAAATTTGAAGAAACAACAGAATTTATAACCCACCTATACCATAATCATCAGATCAGTCTTTTTGTATCATCCCTCAAAGTCAAAAGCCCTACTCCCATCCTAAAATTTTGTTGACCCTTAATCAGTTAAGGTATTTAAAGAAATCCTTACAGTTAACTTTTACATTTTCAGCCAACCTTTTTCCATAGTTTTTATTCTTATTATTTCCAAATTTCTCGTTTCACCAACTCTCTTAATCTTCTGTAATCCTCCAAATCTCTCTTCGTTATTGTCGATTTCCATAATACTGGTAGCTTTGAGATTCTACCGAGACTTTAAAGCCTGCATCATTATGACGTCAGAACATATCGCTTGTAACAGTACGTTGGATAAACACAAACTTAGATCTACTCGAGTTAACTGAGCTTCAAGACATGTTCGTGAAAAAACAAAAAACTGATTTATTTCGCGAATGATGACATGATAGTTGTGAAAGTTACTCTGAAAAATGCAATACATTTTCATTAAAACAAAATTTTTGTAGCTGTTGTTTGGTTTGAAATGACTTTTTTAAATTTTGACAGCAATAATTCATTTATTCATTGTTTCATGTCAAGACTCAAGTATTTTCGTATTTATTTATTTTATTTCTGGACACAAGTGCATAAATTATACATCATTATATTAACGAAGAATTAATTAGCACTGCTGTTTTTCAGATAAAAATTGGTTCTGGATTTATGGCTTTTTGAAAGAACTATGATGAAGAAACAAAAATTTTATCGCTATTATCCTCACAGAGGTCATATTTTAAAAACGTATTTTCATCTTAGCTGAAGAAATTTCTGAGCCGCCAGTTTCTTTGAGAAATGCAAGAAGTAGCAGCTCATTTATCATCGGCTCGAGCTTTTCTAGTGGGTGTTGACACGGCACACTGCGGTTCACATAGGAGTGGTGAATTAAGGCTAGCGTCAACGCCACCTCTGCAAACGGGTTTTTGGCCGAATAAATGAATCATATCCTCTAAAGCTGGATCAGCCAAAACCTTTATTGGATCTAACTACTGTTATAATAATATTCAGTATAAATTTTAAAGTGTCAGGAAAACGTTGATCAATAGTATACACAAACGTGTTTCTTCACTTAAGAAATTTTAATTAGGGATTAATTTACATAATTAAAATTCCTTTTCCTTTGTTTGCGTGCGTGTATACAAAAGAAGATACAGAATTCTATCATACACTAACAAATAACTCAATAAACGGAAAACTAGATGTAGTTGATGTGTGCTCAAATTTATTCGAATTTAATGTTAGCAACTGTAAGGCATCATCAGCTCACGTGACAAATTACCGTTGATTTTCACGATCACGCGTGCTTGCAAGTGTTTGTTGCACCAAAGCACACTGTTGAGGTTTAGTGAGATTTATGATTTCTGTTAGGGCAGGGGATTGACTTCAGGTCTGTTTCGTGCGCTTACAAATGAAGCTAATTACGTGCTCACTATATACACAATGATAAAAGTTTGATTTGCTATGAAAATCTCAGAACTTATTTCAAGGAAACTGTTTCAAAGATGTATTAAAATCCATCTACAGTAGTTTTAATAAATTCACAATGTATTTTAATATATATGTTTAAAAGACATTGTAAATACATTAAAAGTACTATAAATTATATAGAATTTGTTAGTCATTTCAAACAACCTACCAATTCATAAAAATCAAGACACACATTTGTCACACAATACCCATGTCACTAAGGACAGCTACATTTGTCACACAATACCCATGTCACTTAGGACAGCTACATTTTTTCACACAATACTCATGTCACTTAGGACAGCTACATTTGTCACACAATACCCATGTCACTTAGGACAGCTACATTTGCCACACAATACCCATGTCACTTAGGACAGCTACATTTGTCACACAATACTCATGTCACTTAGGACAGCTACATTTGTCACACAATACTCATGTCACTTAGGACAGCTACATTTATCACACAATACTCATGTCACTTAGGACAGCTACATTTGCCACACAATACCCATGTCACTTAGGACAGCTACATTTATCACACAATATTCATGTCACTTAGGACAGCTTCATTTATCACACAATACCTATGTCACTTAGAACAGCTACATTTGTCACACAATACCCATGTCACTTAGGACAGCTACATTTGTCATACAATACCCATGCCACTTAGGACAGCTACATTTATCACACAATACCCATGTCACTTAGGACAGCTACATTTATCACACAATACTCATGTCACTTAGGACAGTTACATTTATCACACAATACCCATGTCACTTAGGACAGCTACATTTATCATACAATACTCATGTCACTTAGGACAGCTACATTTATCACACAATACCCATGTCACTTAGGACAGCTACATTTGTCATACAATACTCATGTCACTTAGGACAGCTACATTTGTCACACAATACTCATGTCGCTAGGACTGCTGCCTTTGTCTCACAATACCTACGTTGCGTAGGATTATTGCCTTCGTCTCACAATACCTAATCACATAGAATTGTTGTCCTCATGAGGTTCAGCAGCCTAAGTTTTGAAATTAGCCAAGAGCTATTTCAACAAAATATGCTGTGAAAAGTTTAGGAATTCGACTTCACACGATCTGCGCACTAATAAAATATTAGTCCAGGACGATACGTAATTTGTTGAAGTCGATACAAAAATGCTTTATGATTTCATATGTTTTTCTGTAACAGCGTCTTAATGAAATATAAAATACATAAAATAATCAATCACTTTTGTCAGAAAATTTTCAACAAACTAAAACAATATATACTGAACGAATTGGTTATTCGTAATTCATACTAATATAAATATAAGAATCATCAATATATACTGAACGAATAGGTTATTCGTAATTCATACTAATATAAATATAAGAATCATCAATATATACTGAACGAATAGGTTATTCGTAATTCATACTAATATAAATATAAGAATCATGGTGTATTTGAAACAAGCCGATATTTCTTGAAGCCTATCCACATTATTATTTGTAATGTTTCAACTTTTCAAGGGTTAAGTTTTACTATTACTGAACGAAATTCAGAACGTTTCTGCATCAAATCTAGATAGCAAGACGTTTCTTTGATATTCGAACAATCTGTTTTTAATGACACAAATTTGGTGAGATGGAGATTCATTTTTAAGAAAAAAAATTGTAAAAACCAAATTAAAATTAGTATGACAGAAGTCACACATACACCAAAAGATAACAGTGACACCGAAGACACGAAATATCGTAACAGAAGAATTTTTCCGTCTGCTCGATAGCAATAAATATACTGTCTTAACCCATTCCTGGCAAGCGCTATGACACACGGCATTGGCCTCACTAGATGTGTAGTACCGTGTGCAAAACATCATACGCAGTTATAGCTCTTTTTATCACTGTCTTCAGTCTCTAGATGTCTGGACCTTGTCTGGAAGTACAGCCGTACCACTGTTTGGGGCAAGGCAAAGTAAAAAACAATAATAATAATAAAACTAGGGCGTGGCTCCATCTTGTGAGAGATTATTAAGCTTCAGAAATGCATAATAATATATTTTTAAGTTCATGCACAAACATGAAATGAGGAAAGAAAGCATAACAAAATTAATCATGGGCTATAAAATAGAATGTTGGCAAACAAAATATTTTGATGTAAATGAATGAAAAATCAATTTATCTGCGTTAGCTGAAATTGAGAGAATAAAAAAAAGAGCCGAGCCAATATCCTTTACAGCTAATGAACGTGAAATTTTATGTGTTAATTATCAGAAAAACTAAACAATAAAAAACTTTTATACCAGCAGAAGAACAACAACACACCAAATTTCCAAGGGACTACTTTCTTAGTTATGCTAACACACGGTCGATATGCGTCTTTAAAGATACCTTACTGGCAACATACATCAATTGATCTAAAGAGCCTTATACGGTTTAGAAGTGCAAAGAGAGATAAAGTAGGATCAACAAAAACTGTAACTCACTAAGGTTGAAGGTTGTCGATATTACCTTTGTTTCTTAGAAAATTGGATATATTCCTGATAGAAAAAATGAACATATACGTAGAAAAGTGTATTTTAAATCATAAAAAAAAGCATCATAGAGAACTATTTTAATGTTAATTTCTTGTGTACTCCAACGAAAGTCAGGTAATTCAATTTTTTAAACTGATATTTGTATCCATCCTATGAAAGTAGATCAATACAGTATTGAGATATGCAAAAGTAAAAACATACAACTCTTTAAATTAGATACAACGAAAACATGTTGTAAAAAAAAATAAAAACTTACCTCATTTATCTGCTTATAAGTTTTAATTAGGTCATCTTTAAATTAGGTACAACGAAAACAGATTCGCCATGTTGTAAAAAAAATAAAAACTTACCTCATTTATCTGCTTATAAGTTTTAATTAGGTCATCTTTAAATTAGGTACAACGAAAACAGATTCACCATGTTGTAAAAAAAATAAAAACTTACCTCATTTATCTGCTTATAAGTTTTAATTAGGTCATCTTTAAATTAGGTACAACGAAAACAGATTCGCCATGTTGTAAAAAAAATAAAAACTTACCTCATTTATCTGCTTATAAGTTTTAATTAGGTCAATGCTAAGTTTTCGTAGAGGAGCAGTTGTTGGGTCTCTGCTTTTGTAAGGTATTCGGCCCTGTAGAGACACGAGGTCATTCTGACTCGAACTCTGAGTCCCCGTTCCCATAGCAACCAGCTGGTCTTGAGTGACAAGTCGTCCGTACATTGAGGACTGGTCTCCTGAAATTATGGGAAACCTCCATCCGTTCAAATCATTTATTTTAACACGTTAACTCTATTCGACTAAACTCAATTTAAAGTTTAATTGTGTCAAATTTACAATATTTACAATAATAACTCGTAATCAACCAGAAAGCAATGAAACAGACTTTTAGCTCAAAGATTTGTTTGTTTGTTTGTAGTTTAAGCACAGCAATGAAACAGACTTTTAACTCAAAGATTTGTTTGTTTGTTTGTAGTTTAAGCACAAAGTTACGCAATGGGCTATCTGTGCTCTGCCCACCACGGGTATCGAAACTCGGTTTCTAGCGTTTTAAGTCTGCAGACATACCGCTGTGTCACTTGGGGTCTTATCTCAAAGAAAAATCATGTTTAAAGCTTTCGCAACACGGGTGTGGACGTTTTCTTTTCATAACTTATTTGTCGTACAAAAAAGATCGTTTTACAGGGGATTACGCTTTTTAATATACACACTATAGAACATAAATTGTATTTTTTTTACGAAGTTTACACAACGAAATAACAATATTCTTTACAGGCGAATAGTTCTTCGTTCGAACATTAAATATCAAAATGATTCACCTAATGTGTCTAAAAGAATTTGTCGATTTAAATAAAATAAAGGAATTAGATTATCTGCACATAATGATATTTATCTCTTATCAACAATAGATAAACCAGATATTCAATACTAATTTTGTTTGTATAACCATTTAACTAATCCTAATATAAATATTAACTATGGTTTAATTAATTTTAAACTTTATGAATAAGTTAGTATCATTTTTATTTTTATTTTTGCTAAAGCAGTATTGCTTGAACGACCAAAACAAGCTAGAACACATCTATTTAATTATTGTTATTATTTTTTAATTGCAACTATAAATTTAATTTCTGTTTAACCTAATTTGGATTATAAAAACAAGACACTTTAGGTGTCGTCTTTTTGGTCTAAAATAATGCAGCGACATGTTTCAACCTAGTAATAGCTTAACTGGTCTGTACTTTATATTCCAGTATGAATATATATATATTTACGAACGTAAAAAGTAAACGTCCATCTTAACTTGATAGGATATCTACACCAGTAAAAAAGAGTTACTGCAAAAACACCCACACATACACAACAGAATTGAAAAGTGTCTATAAAGATTTAATAAAAGGCTTATACAGACACATATTGTGTGTTTTACGTTTACTCCGATATTTTTCAGCTTATTACATTACTGATGTTCAAATTTTAAAATTATTCAACCAGAAAACTGAGTAACCAAAATGTATTTGAGTGAATTAATGAGTGCTTTATTGCAGACTCGACGTACTTTCGGGATTCATTTTACTTCATACATACAGTATATGAACGTCTAGTTCACTTATAATTCACGGGCTATGACAACCGCTGAAATTCTTGATAAAATTAATTACAAACTTTATTATTAATTATTCAAATGTGATATGCATAAGTAACACCAATTTACTTAAAAACACGTTACGTATGGTTGCAACCAGTCATATCTTGCCCACCTATACGTTTCACCCCAATGAGTCTAACTGTTCATATATTTCTAGATTTTTTTGTGAATATAGATCTAATATTGCTGCTTGTTACCACTTTTGGACTATAGCCCTCAGCTAACCCCCCCCCCCTCGTAACATTGTATTTAGGTAAGTTTGCCATCTGATACTGTGGTATTGATTTAACAATTTCAAAGCAGTAAAAGGCTGGCTTAATCCTTTGCTTTGATGGCTAAATTAAGAGTGTTGTTGTTGTATATGTTTCTTCTATGTTATTTCTATATAACAGTACGTGTTTTAGCCAGTATGGTTGAGTCATTGACTAGTTGCCGCCAGAGTACGCCTGAATACAGTTCCTTGATGGTTTTTGGTAGTATTAAAAGTGCTTGCATAAAGTTGAAGCTTAATTAAAGTTAGTGTATAGTTTTTGTATTGCAGTTAATTCTTGGAATCTAAACCGTTAGAAACATTACTCACGCTTTGAAATCCAGAAAGTGGGTATAAATTGTGTGAAAATAAAATTCTAATACGTTGATCTATAGAAAACAGAAAATTTGTAAATCAGTTCAATTCCATCATCTCGAATCATTTCCCTTTCTTCAAATATTTTCCAGCTTCTTGTTCATCAGTCTGATTCTCAAACATTGCCATTACTGTGGCATTTCCTATCCTTTCCCTGTAGCTCAGGTGTGCCTTCAAACATTGCCATTACTGTGGCATTTCCTACACCTTCCCTGTAGCTCAGGTGTGCCTTCAAACATTGCCATTACTGTGGCATTTCCTATCTTTTTCCTGTGGCTCAGGTGTGCCTTCAAACATTGCCATTACTGTGGCATTTTCTATACCTTCCCTGTAGCTCAGGTGTGCCTTCAAACATTGCCATTACTGTGGCATTTCCTATCCTTTCCCTGTAGCTCAGGTGTGCCTTCAAACATTGACATTACTGTGGCATTTCCTATCCTTTCCCTGTAGCTCAGGTGTGCCTTCAAACATTGCCATTACTGTGGCATTTCCTATCTTTTTCCTGTGGCTCAGGTGTGCCTTCAAACATTGCCATTACTGTGGCAT
>NW_013670358.1:22810-44941 GCF_000517525.1 Limulus polyphemus
CCTTCAAACATTGCCATTACTGTGGCATTTTCTATACCTTCCCTGTAGCTCAGGTGTGCCTCAAACATTGCCATTACTGTGGCATTTCCTATAATTTCCCTGTAGCTCAGGTGTGCCTCAAATATTGCCATTACTGTGGTATTTCCTATACTTTTCCTGTGGCTCAGGTGTGCCTCAAATATTGCCATTACTGTGGTATTTCCTATACTTTCCCTGTATCTCATGTTTGCCTTAAACATTGCCATTATTGTGTCACTTCCTATAATTTCCCTGTGGCTCAGGTGTGCCTCAAACATTGTCATTACTGTGGTATTTCCTATAATTTTTCCTGTAGCTCAGGTGTGCCATGACTGAAAAATGTGGTACGAAGTATCTGATATTCAGATGCACTAGATCCCAATCTATGTTATTTATCATTTAAATCGAAACATCAGAAAATCAATCGTTTTTGAGACCTATAACAACGTCCTCGGTGAACGTTCTTCGCTTGTGCGGTATTGCTTGAGTTTCATGTTTCATGTCCTGTTGTAAACATATTATTTTTGTTTGTCCGTTTATCTGTTATCTTTTAACATCACTCCTACTGATAGTCTTCGGGTGTTCCAAAAACAGCGGTTTACAATCTTTTCCAAGTTTCTAGACATTCTTCTATTGGGCCAGTAGAAAGGTTTAGCCGAAACGTCACAATGTAAATATAGTGTGCCCCTTGTTATTAGCCAAACAGTTTTTCTCAGCCGTTATCTCCTGATTAATTCATGTAATTATTGTCGAGAAAGACATGCTATGTGACAAGGTTTTATCTTATCACATGTTCTCTGTGAACAATTACAAGCTATTACTAAACAAGGCTATTTTCAAAATTAGTGCAACAATATAAATGTTTAATCTTCTGAAACAATAACGAAAATTTGGAAATCTACGGTAAGATGTCTTGCACATGTATTGTTTCTCTACCAAACAGAGCACAAAGCTACTCAAGAGCTATCTGCATTAGCCGTCCCAAATTTTGAACTGATAGAGGAAAGGCAGCTAGCCAACACCACCCACCGCCAACTCTTGGACTACTCTTTAGTAACGAATAGTGGGACCGACCAACAAATTATAACGCCCCCATAGCTAAAAAGGGCGAGCATGTTCGGTCATGGAATTCGAACCCGCGATCCTCAGATTGCGAATCGAATGTCCTAACCACCAGGCCATCAGACGCAGTGAGCTTAAACAAAATTGTAAAACATTCGGAAGTTTTCGTAACAGTTTCATAATAATCATAACTTTAAAGCAGGTACTGAGTTATCTTTACAACATTTGCACCTCAGATCTAATTAACTCAATGAATTTTGAACCAAAGACATTTGGTCCGTATCTAGAAAACTGTCCGTTTCAAGAAAGCATGAAATTGTATAGGTGGAGCTTAAACGGAATTCACTGATAGCATCATTATCAACAGATTGTTCTCCATAAACTGTTGTGTAACGGAAGTTCTCATAGAAGCCCACATAATACGACGTTGTAAGTCAACCATACACCCAGTTGTAGGCTGAACTAACACCATCGTGAAGATATGCGTTCAGATACCAGCCAGAAACTTGTGATTTACATAACAGTAACTGACAGAAACATGACAGTACACAGGAAACTGTGGCCATAGAAGATTATCCAGGAGATTAAGGGGTCGTTCATAATTGTACCAATTACACAACCGTGCAAAATGCGTGCGTTGGTTGGGAAGGATGGGGAGAAGTTGTGCACTCTTTTAAAACAAATTACAGAGAGCTTTGTTTGCTATCGATACATAACATGGGTAAAACGTATTCATTAACAACAGCTTCGAAACATTTTAGGGGGTTAAAACACCCCATTTCCTTTTTTCTATTACCCTGTTTATAACGGCTAATGTATAGTAATATTCCATTTCATACATACGCTTTCAGGGGGGATGTTTTATACAATTATGAAAATACTGATAATTGTGATCAACCCCCCCTAAACCAGAGGCTGCGTGTAATATGATAATGAATATACATGTAAGCAGGGGGCAGCTTTCCATTTTCAAAAATTGCTCCGTATAAAATAAACATTCTCTTGTCTAAAACATTGTTCCAAAATGACGTAATTATAGATGAGGGGAAAATTATGAAAATATTTTTTTTAAAAACCTATTTCGGAACAACAACTTTGTATGGCTCATTTATTTATCACAAGTTATAAGAATATCACTCGATCAAAAAAAAAACAAAGCATTTATTTGTTATATACATACATTTTTCTAAATTAATTTAAGTTTTCCTGACTGGGCACTTATTAAGCAACGACCCCCCGTGTATTTTAAACTGTAAATCATTCTAGTTTAAAGTATGTGTTGTTGAAATATTTTTATTTTCGACTACTTTGTGTTCTGTTTGTTTTGTTTTTGTGTTTATTACTTATTATCGTTTGTCTTCGCTTTATACCCTTTCTTTATATGTCATAAAGAAAACACCTAATGTAAAATGACATAAACATGTCAAAATAAAGCGTCTTCAATGTAAGTTAGAAACGATAAAATAAACCTGGTTATGGCAAGATTAAGTCAACAATTTTCAGTGTCCCTGCTGCTAATGTATAATGTTCAAAGTTTCAGTGTCCCTGCTGCTAATCTATAATGTTCAAAGTTTCAGTGTCAAAGCTGCTAATCTATAATGTTTAAAGTTTCAGTGTCCCTGCTGCTAATATATAATGTTCAAAGATTCAGTGTCCCTGCTGCTAATCTATAATGTTCAAAGTTTCAGTGTCCCTGCTGCTAATCTATAATGTTCAAAGTTTCAGTGTCCCTGCTGCTAATCTATAATGTTCAAAGTTTCAGTGACCCTGCTGCTAATATATAATGTTCAAAGTTTCAGTGTCCCCGCAGCTAATCTATAATGTTCAAAGTTTCAGTGTCCCTGCTGCTAATATATAATGTTCAAAGATTCAGTGTCACTGCTGTTAATGTATAATATTCAAAGTTTCAGTGTCCCTGCAGCTAATCTATAATGTTCAAAGTTTCAGTGTCAAAGCTGCTAATATATAATGTTCAAAGTTTCAGTGTCCCCGCTGCTAATGTATAATGTTCAAAGTTTCAGTGTCAAAGCTGCTAATCTATAATGTTCAAAGTTTCAGTGTCAAAGCTGCTAATCTATAATGTTCAAAGTTTCAGTGTTCCTGCTGCTAATATATAATGTTCAAAGATTCAGTGTCACTGCTGTTAATGTATAATATTCAAAGTTTCAGTGTCCCTGCAGCTAATCTATAATGTTCAAAGTTTCAGTGTCCCTGCAGCTAATCTATAATGTTCAAAGTTTCAGTGTCCCTGCTGGTAATATATAATGTCCAAAGTTTAGTGTCCCTGCTGCTAATGTAGTGTTCAAAGTTTCAGTGTCCCTACAGCTTATCTATAATGTTCAAAGTTTCAGTGTCCCTGCTGCTAATCTATAATGTTCAAAGTTTCAATGTCCCTGCTGCTAATCTATAATGTTCAAAATTTCAGTGTCCCTGCAGCTAATCTATAATGTTTAAAAGTTTCAGTGTCCCTGCTGCTAATATATAATGTTTAAAAGTTTCAGTGTCCCTGCTGCTAATATATATCTAGTTCTCATTCAACTGTTGTAAGCTTCTTTGTTCCCATATGTAGGTACTAGGATTTAAAATTATTTTAGCAGAAAGTTGTAAATAGTTACTGGCCTTGCCTACTAAAGATTTACAAAATGTTAACTTAAATGTTAGTTTATCATGCATTTCAGTAGTTGCAAATTTGTCAGTATACTTCTAGCAAAACCTTCAAACCTGACGTTGTTCGGCATGTAGTAGTTATTCTTATTTCTTAAGACTTAAAATAAAAAGGAAGGTGAACACACAGATACAAATTCAAATACAAAAAAATGTAAAAACACAAAAATTGGGAATATATTAATATAACCTAATAATCTTTTAGTCCCTGTCTATGGACTTGCAACACTAACATCCAACTAATATTTTTTGTGTATTCAACGAAGCATAGGTTCACAATAGTTTGATTTTACAGTTTTGTAGAGAAAACTTTTATACAATTGAAAATCGTGCATTCAGCGAGCTCTAATAAAGCTAAATCTTTTATTCTGTTTATAACATTATTATTATAACGAAATATAATAAAGGCAGCTTTTTCAAAGATAACTTTAGGCCTAGTAACAGCTTTTGTTTCGAAGTAATCTAAATAGTAATGGCACTAATGACTCACTTATCAGTTGTATTAGACACCCCTCAACGCCTAGCATATATACAACTGCATTTGAGATGTTCGTTACTTCCTTACTGTTTTTCATACTTCATAGTTTCAGGTATTAAGGGTGAGTACTATTAGACATAAAATAATAGTACTTAAATCCCATGTTTCTCATACTGAATAGTTTCAGGTATTAATGGTGAGTATCATTAAACATAAAATAATAGTACTTAAATCCCATGTTTCTCATACTTCATAGTTTCAGGTATTAATGGTGAGTACCATTAGACATAAGAGAATAGTACATATATTCCATGTTTATCATACTGAATAGTTTCAGGTATTAATGGTGAGTACCATTAGACATAAGAGAATAGTACATATATTCCATGTTTATCATACTGAATAGTTTCAGGTATTAATGGTGAGTACTATTAAACATAAGAGAATAGTATTTAAATCCAATGGTTCTCATACTGCATAGTTTCAGGTATTAATGGTGAGTACCATTAGACATAAGAGAATAGTACATATATTCCATGTTTATCATACTGAATAGTTTCAGATATTAAGGGTGAGTACCATTAGACATAAGAGAATAGTATTTAAATCCCATGGTTTTCATACTTCATAGTTTCAGGTATTAATGGTGAGTACCATTAGACATAAGAGAATAGTACTTAAATCCCATGTTTCTCATACTTCATAGTTTCAGGTATTAATGGTGAGTACCATTAGACATAAGAGAATAGTATTTAAATCCCATGTTTTTCATACTGCATAGTTTCAGGTATTAATGGTGAGTACCATTAGATATAAAAGAATAGTACTTAAATCCCATGTTTCTCATACTGAATAGTTTCGGGTATTAAGGGTGAGTACTATTAAACATAAAAGAATAGTACTTAAATCCCATGTTTCTCATACTGCATAGTTTCAGGTATTAATGGTGAGTACCATTAGACATAAGAGAATAGTATTTAAATCCCATGGTTTTAATACTTCATAGTTTCAGGTATTAATGGTGAGTACCATTAGACATAAGAGAATAGTACTTAAATCCCATGTTTCTCATACTTCATAGTTTCAAGTATTAATGGTGAATACCATTAGACATAAAAGAATAGTACATAAATCCCATGTTTCTCATACTGCATAGTTTCAGGTATTAATGGTGAGTAAGTACCATTAGACATAAAATAATAGTACTTAAATCCCAGTTTCTCTTTAGTTTAATTTTGCTACAGTACGGCCGAAAATAAGCATTCATTTTATACACCATTCTAATCATTTTTATAGTAGTTTTTAATCACAATACATCTAAAGAGAATGACTTCAGTAATTATATGTCAACTTCCTAAATAAACATGCACAAATTGTTGCATTTTTAACATGACTATGGACATTTTAATATTCACTTTTAGTTAAAAAGGATATCAGCTGTTCATGTTGGCTATTTGCTTAAAGTTTTTTTGTTTTTTTGTTTTGCTGATATAATACCTTTTGAAATAAGCATGAAACTGAGAGGAAGTAAACTGTCATTTTTGTTTATCAATGAAAGGCTATCCGTTGACATTAGCGATAGGTAATTATACATTTCTCTACTATTACACTCATTTACAATGAAAGGCTATCCGTTGACATTAGCGATAGGTAATTATACATTTCTCTACTATTACACTCATTTACAATGAAAGGCTATCCGTTGACATTAGCAATAGGTAATTATACATTTCTCTACTATTACACTCATTTACAATGAAAGGCTATCCGTTGACATTAGCGATAGGTAATTATACATTTCTCTACTATTACACTCATTTACAATGAAAGGCTATCCGTTGACATTAGCGATAGGTAATTATACATTTCTCTACTATTACACTCATTTACATCAATTTTTTCCCAGCCAGACAACAAACCCTAGTCTACTCCTGCTACGTGGTATATACTATTTATAGCTACGATCGATACCGAATTTCTGCGCGTTCTAACACATAGGGTATGCCGCGCGAGCTTCGTATCGAAGTGGCACGCGTCCCTGCGCGTGCACATGTTCTAGCTGCACTCTATTACCCAAGGAGTGCGGACAGTAATGCATTCAATTCAGTCTATCTGAATATTAATCATATATCGCCCAACTCGTTCGTGCACAGACTTCGCCAGATCAGTAAAGACGCCTAAAATCACACATTTTCCACTTATAGAATCAGAGTAATGATCGTAAGCATTCCTCTGTGCTATGTTTTTGTTTTTTTTTCAAATATAAACTTTGGAATAATAATATTTTATTTCCGCGGTTGAGATCCAGCGTACTAAATATTATTTTTATAAGCAAAAAACAAAACTGTTACATCCTTCACCGACTCTATTATTCATTTATCGGGCAATGTTAGTTGACGGACTACAAGAGAAATGAAAATCAGGAAATAAGGAGTACGTCATCTACATTAGAAGGTCATATTTTTGGATTTCGTTATTTTTATTTAAAACATCCTATTTGAGCTATACTTGTGCTTCTTTATGAAAATTCCAAGAAGAGTGGATAGCTACACGAGGGCTATCTGCGCTAGCCCACCCTAATTTAGCAGAGATAGACTAAAGGGAAGGCAGCTAGTCACCACCAACCACCGCCAACTCTTGGGCTACTCTTTTACCAACGAATAGTGGGATTAACCGCCACATTATAACGCCTCCGCAGCTGAAAGGGGGAGCAGGTGGTTAGGGAGCTCGACTCGCAATCTACGGGTCGCAGATTCGAATCCCCGTCACACCAAACATGCTCGCCCTTTCAGCCGTGGGGGCGTTATAATGTGACGGTCAATCCCACTATTCGTTGGTAAAATAGTAGCCCAAAAGTTGGCGGTGGGTGGTGATGACTAGCTGTCTTCCCTCTAGTCTTACACTGCTAAATTAGGGACGGCTAACGCAGATAGCCCTCGTGTAGCTTTGCGCGAAATTCAAAAACAAACAAACAAACTTTATGAAAATTTCAAAAAGAGTGGCTTACACCATTAGATAACGAACAGGAAGGGAGAATTACTCCTACGATTGTGGCGCTCGGATATCAATCATTTTAATGGTCGGCAGTCCGTGCGAGCGATCACTTAAAGGTAGTTATTATAAACATATATCTTGGTTAAGAATTTAGTCCACTTTATAGAGATGATAAATGCAGCCACGATTATTTTACAATAAACAGTGATCATTATCGATATATCGAACCTATTCACTATTGTAGAATTTCTTGAAACATCATAAATACTCTATATTTGAAAATGATAAAGAACTCAATCAAAAATATTCTGTATCAAAATGATTTATCTCCAGCACGAAGATAAACTCTACCAAGTTCAAAACCTAGTCATGAATCCCCGCCACCAGTAAACACCAAGAGTAAACGTAAAGAACATTTAAACACACAGCTACGCTAAAATACTCTGAAAACATGGAGAGGTTAAGTAAATAGTGTATAGAAGCCACAAACCAATACGCCTGCAGTTAGCACAAAAGACTCAACGGAGAATACAACATCATTTACGACATCCCTCATGAACGTGGACTGCAGTATATTGGAAAAATAAAAAAAGTCAACAAAAGTTAGAATCGGGATCATAACGTACATCACAGCTCTGTAACACCGATCTGACTTCAACAGTCCATCATACCAGAGACGAAGACCATATGATACTGAATAAAGAGATATGAAGCACACAAGAGAAAAGGAAAGCTAACAACTCTGTAACACCGATCTGACTTCAACAGTCCATCATGCCAGAGACGAAGACCATATGATACTGAATAAAGAGATATGAAGCACACAAAAGAAAAGGAAAGCTAACAACTCTGTAACACCGATCTGACTTCAACAGTCCATCATGTCAGATACGAAGACCATATGATACTGAATAAAGAGATATGAAGCACACAAAAGAAAAGGAAGGCTAACAACTCTGTAACACCGATCTGACTTCAACAGTCCATCATGCCAGATACGAAGACCATATGATACTGAATAAAGAGATATGAGGCACACAAGAGAAAAGGAAAGCTAACAACTCTGTAACACCGATCTGACTTCAACAGTTCATCATGTCAGATACGAAGACCATATAATACTAAATAAAGAGATAAGAAGCACACGAGAGAAAAGGAAAGCTAAGACAATCCTCCTGTATCACTTCACTAGTAGTACATTCACTTAACCTGGCAAAACCCGGATAACCATCTTAAATGTAAGTAAGTAAGTAAGATAGTTGACTGTTCTTTCTATCAAGAAGACCCAGAATTGAATTCCGGCTGGTACCACCACAGAAATAGCATCATATCAGCAGGTTATAAAATACTTAGCAATTGGTAATAATTAACAACAAGGCTTAGGATATTGTACTAGGCATAACGACGAAAATTAAATCAACATTTTAATGAGGTGTCTGTTGTAAAACAATGTTTAAATTATCTTACCGTTTTCCTGAGCAACGCGTTAGAACAGAAAATCTTGATGATACAAGATATGTGACCCGATGTATTATATATCTATATATATGTGTGTGTGTATCTATGAAATCTATGAAGTTATCATAATTTTCATTCATGTTATGAAACATAGAACATTTTTCACTTTTACAGTAGTATTCTTTCCTGTTCCTTGTTGAAGGATTGAGGATTGGATAAGTAAATAAGCCTGCTATTTAAAATACAAATTAAAGTCAAGCCTATCATTTCTGATCGTGTGTGTATGTATGAGTATTTACAAAGTTTTATATATCACATAATCGAACACGAAGGGCTGGGTGTAGCTTAATGGTTAGTATACTCGGACTGTGAACTCGAAGTTTTGTAGTTCAAGTACCGTCGTCACAAAAACACGCTCCGCACTTTGAGACCATGGATGTACTATCAGAGTGACAGTCAAATTCCACTATTCTATCAGACAAAAGTGATCCAGAATCCACAACCAGCTGGTTAAGTGTTGTTGGTAATTTCGCTTAATCATTATCAACTTAAAAAGAAAAGTCAAGGAATCTGGAATTTATACGTTCAAACAAACGCATAAATGATTATAAAGGAATGTAAATTATATAACGGAAGAATAAATGATTTTGTTTTGTTTGCAATATTTTCCAACCCAGCTTAATATGTCACGTGATATATTTCGAGCAAGATGTACCTTCATTGGTTTCTACGTTTAATACCCGACAGACTTTCACATAATAAAGCAAGTGCTTTCCACTGCAGGAAAAACAACAATAAAAAAAAACCAACAACAATGCTATCTACAGAGGTATGCAGCCAGGCGAAGTCACTATACAACACTACACTGCGTAACGAATCAGACGCTAGGTTGAAATCTGGAGCTCAGCTGAGAAGCTCTACCCAGCCGCTGTCTGACCTAGATTCTGTAAGCCCAAGGCCTCTAGACAAACTGCAACGAGCAATAAAAGCTGATAAAAGAAGTACCGTCTACTTCCTATGATGGAAGACGCCAAGAACTCACACTAGACAGAGTCGTGCCTTGTCGTTAATTAACTCTGTAAGAACCATTGGATTAACGCGAAAGTATATATAAAAAAACTATACACAAACAACCCGAACTCTGTTGGTCTAGTGCAGCTGTATTAAATACTGACTTTATGTGTGGCGTAATGATTAGCAGGTAAATGTCGTACAGGAAATAGTTCTATCAGTTCATTGAAATTTGTTCATAACTCTACAGGATCGAACATGCAAATATCTCACGAACTGTAGACTGAATAATTCTTTAGGACTTATATATATATATATATATATATGTATGTATTGAAAAGATGACTGCAAATTCCATTTTTATGTGAAATACCTGTAACGTGATTACCTTTCACGAACAACAGAACAATCTTAAAACAGATTATCGAAAAGAAGACTTTATTTAATATGTGGCAAGGCAATATCATTATTGATCTCTTGGGTTACTCTATCAGTATTTTATTTAAAATATTCAAGTATAAGAAGAGTGAAATAGAAATAGATGTATGGAAGACTGTGAATATGAATCTATTCTATGTATTGAGACGTGTAAAATACTTGTATTTTAGCAATAGTAAATTATATACTTATTTTATGTACACCTGTTAATAATTCAATATCTTTAACAGTTTTTCCTATGGCTAGAATACATGTTTCGCTATTCAATCAATCGAATGTTGTAAATAACCCTAATATCTCTCATCGCTTGCGTATATCATAAGAACAGAAACTTTTATTAAAACACCGACACACAGTCCAACCAGTAAAAGTTTTCTCTCTCTCTCTCTCTTCATGTAGGTAATTATTTTACAGCAGGACTTTACATGTGTGGAACAAGTCCTCGGGTAGCAGCGCTCGTAAATTCTGAAATGGTACGTGAGATTAATCTCTAGCTCTTTATATTAATTAGGTAAATGAATATTTTCATACCCTGTGTGTACTTTTGTTCTGGATCTTCAACGGTACGTGTAGCTATGCTTCTTTATCTTCCCTTTTACTAGTCTGGGAGGATTTATTAACAACATTGTAGGATCTGAGATAATGTATATAATTTCAGAACTTGTGCAAAAGTAAACAAATCAAAACATGTCCGGCGGCAAGATTATCGAGACGCAAAAATACAGAATGTATTATTTTAATTAAGCTGAAATTATGATTTCAATATGTACTATATGTTTGTTTTGGACAATATTATTCTGATTTTGCTTTAGGTTTTAACAAAAAATAAACTTTTAAACGCGCGAAATTTGCACACTGACACATCAAATGGCTGAGAATAGGTTGTCTCCTTCTTTGTTTTGAAGTTTCCGTGAAAAGATAAACAAGAGATATCCGTGCATGGAGGCAAGCTAGTCAACAGCACCCACTTCCAGCTCTTGGGCTACTCTTGTCTGACCGAATAGTGGGAATTAACCACCACTCTTACAGCTCATCTATGCCCCCAAAGTGCGGAACGCGTTTTTCAGTAGAAGAACCAACTGCTTAGACTGTATTAAATGTTTGCATGTAATAATGGTCAAAGTGGTGTTCAGTGGCATATCTTACCAAAGCAACAAAATGGAATTCAGTTGCATATCTTACCAAAACAACAAAATGGAATTCAGTGGCATATCTTACCAAAACAACAAAATGGTTTCAGTGGCATATCTTACCAAAGCAACAAAATGGAGTTCAGTGGCATATCTTACCAAAACAACAAAATGGTGTTCAGTGACATTTCTTACCAAAGCAACAAAATGGAGTTCAGTGACATATCTTACCAAAGCAACAAAATGGAGTTCAGTGGCATATCTTACCAAAGCAACAAAATGGTGTTCAGTGGCATATCTTACCAAAGCAACAAAATGGTGTTCAGTGGCATATCTTACCAAAGCAACAAAATGGAGTTCAGTGGCATATCTTACCAAAACAACAAAATGGTGTTCAGTGGCATATCTTACCAAAACAACAAAATGGAGACTAAAGAAAGAAATTATTATTATACCATCATTTTTCATTAAATGTGATGTTTCTCGAACGTCTGTGCTCCACCAAAAACTTCACACATAAACTACTGCTGTTAATGAAAAATACACCTGTACTAAGTCTTTAAAATGCTTAAATCAAAGATAATTATATGTTTATGAAATTAATCCATTTCACTATTCGTAAAGAAAAAGAATGATACAAAATTTAGCTACAGTCAATAAGAATTAAAATCATCCAAAGTAAGAAACCTATGAAAAAATGGGCTATCTGTGCTCTGCCCACCACGGGTATCGAAACCCGGTTCCTAGTCTTGTAAATCCGCAGAAATGCTGATCAATAAAACAACGTTTTGTTTGTGTGGGAAAAATTATTTTGCAACACTAGGCAGAATGTTATTTTTTGTTTGTTTTTCAGCACAAAGCTACACAATGGGCTATCAATGCTCTGCCCACCACGGGTATCGAAAACCCGGTTTCTAGCGTTGTAAGTCCGAAGACATGCCGATGTGCCACTGAGGGGCAGATAGAAAGGGAGGCGTGTATCCGTTGCATTTTAAACCAAAACAAACACATAGCTTAATTTTATGACACTAGTAGAGTAATTCAAGAGATATTTAACTTTAGAAGTTAACTTATAGCATTTATGATACCTTGCAGATTTATTTACCTTTGTGGTAGCCAGTTAAAATTTTAACTAAGTTCTTTAACTACTTATATTCATAAAGTGTCTTTAACAGTCTTCAAGAAATATCCTTTGCTAGTCGAAACTCGGTTTTTAGCGTCGTAAGTTCTAAAATAAACATCCACGTTCCACAAGAAAATTATTTAGTGTTTTGTTGCTTTAATCCTATGGGTGTAAAAGTTATACCTAAGTAACAGGAAAATTTTGATTTGGCTTGTTTCGAATTTTGCGCAAAGCACTTCATGCTCAATATACGTAAGTAATAGGAAAATTTTGTTTTGAATTTCGGGCAAAGCTACACGAGGGATATCTGCGCTAGCCGTCTTTAATTTAGTAGAGATAGACTAGACGGAAGGCAGCTATCCACCACCACCCACCTCCAACTCTTGGGCTACTCTTTTACCAACGAATAGTGAGATTGAGCGCCACATTATAACGCCACCACAGCTGAAAGAGCGAGCATGTTTGGTGGGACGGGGATTCGAACCCGCGACCCTCAGATTGGGAGTCAAGCGTCCTAACCACCTGACAATGGCGGGCCAATAAAAGAGGAGTAAACAATTACTACCAAAGTGCATATAAAAGTAAGAAAAATACAACACCAGTTAAATGACTCGGAAAAAGAGTGGATACGAAAGAAGAGAGTAATATTACTCTTAATAGAAAATAATTAGCGGAAAATTTTCGAAAGTGTATATATATAATTAGCATGGGAACATTTATTCAATGCAGACTGCAGATGGCGCTCGTACTTATCACTGTTTTAAAACTGTTTCTTCCAGCTTGCCATTTTATCGATCTCAAGCATGCAGATTATCCAAGCGACCAGATTTATGTTGCCATGGGAACAACAGTAATGTTACCTATCTACTTCAACAGTATATAAACAATAGCTTAAGATGTCCGATGCCGTTTCGGGACCTAAGCGGTCGCAATTAAATATACAGCGTATACGTTAATCAAACGTCAACGGCCGAAACTAACTACCGTTTAAGTGTTTTGTGCGGTGTTTGCAGTTACAAACAAACTTGCCACGTGTCCGTGTTTTTGTGGTGTTTGCGATCTTCGCTACGCTTACCAACTGTAGGTGTTTGGCGTGGGATTTAATGTCGTGGTGTGTGTTCGAACACTCCACGTAACCGTAATCAGAAATATAATAGAAGCAGTCAAACATTTTATTACGGTCTACCCTGTACAAGAAGATAATAGCAACTTTGATATTTAATTATTACTTATTGAAAACAAAAGTGTTCAGTGTTCGTGATAATGTCACTAAAACGTATAGATGATAAATCGATAAATATAAGCTCGGCGTACAGTGACGTCACTGTCGTTAGACGTCAATACCCAAGTTGCATGAGTTTTAAAGTGAGCATTTTGGTAACCTTCCAATGCTTACAACAAAGCGTTGAAGACATTACTACTGGGCTTTGTGGGCTGTACAGTTATTCAACTTTGTCCAGATTTCACAAAACATTAATCTCGACCTAATACACTTAGGCATGAACTTTCTGACGTAGCTGTAAATCAAAAGAAATGTTTCTGATCGATTCTGTACATCTGAGCTCTCACAAGAAACACGACTGACAAGAAATGAAAGCTTTCTGGGAAATGGGTAAATGATGTTGCAAACCGGCACATGGGAGGACTAAAACAGATCATGTTTGGCACTACAACTATAGCTAATAGAACGAAACGGCGTGGTTGATTTATACACCAATAGGAGTGTGTGGGCGAGTGTAGGAGTATCGCTCGTACGCAACCTACAAGGTGGCTTATTTGAATGAGACGAGATGCCATTTTTTGATCATAGAAACTGAGACGCTTTGTCGGAACTATATAAATAAGAAACAAAGCGACTTAGATCTGTGGGTATTTAAAACTCTAATAAAATATCTAGTTATTCTTCTGAACCGTTAAAATTCTAGAAGAATATCATAAACTTATTCTAAAGTTTCACTCTAAATGCGCCAAAAGTTCTAAACTATGAGAGAATATATAAAAATAATATACGCGGGTAAAACCCTACATTTGTACAAGCTTTCATGAAATAAAATTATTAACTGGATCTTTTTCTATGTGTATGTTTTGAAGATTTTTTTATCAATTGTTTTATCCTAATCCAGAGGTCTCCAAACAACTTCGGTTTATCCGGCCCGCCCATAGTTTATTCAAGTAATAATATAATATTTTTAATATTATAAAAAAAAAATTAATTGTACAAAAACCAATCTGATCATGTATGCATCCCTACTTAATTTTACTACGACCTCTCCGGCCCGCGAAGCCTAAAAAGATATACCTCCCGGCCCTTGTCCAAAAAGGTTTGGAGACCCCTGCCCTAATCTATTATGGCCCGGCATGGGCAGGTGGTTAGGTCGCTCGACTCGCAATCTGAGGGTCGCGGGTTTGAATCCCCTTCCCGCCAAACATGCTCGCCCTTTCAGTCGTGGGAGCTTTATAATGTGACGGTCAATCCCATTATTCATTGGTAAAAGAGTAGCCCAAGAATTGTCGGTGGGTGGTGATGACTAGCTGCCTTCCCTCTATTCTTACACTGCTAAATTAGGGACGGCTAGCGCAGATAGCCCTCGTGTAGCTTTGCGCGAAATTCAAAAACAAACCTGATCTAATATTTCTCTCAAGTTATGAATTGTATTTATCGCTCAGCATAATCTAGTCTTCTAAAACAGTACCCTAATTCAAAGTAGTTTATTACTATCATTTTCTTCATTCAAGTCGATATATTTAACTCTAATGATCTCAATACGAGCTTTGAGTAAACAGACTTAACTTACTATGTATAACTTTCCACGAAGAAGTTAATATTCGCTGATTTTTCAACAGCAGTTTTGCGTAATTAACTCAAAATGTAATAACGTTATCATCCGCGTTAGGTATATTGTTGATAGACATAGATGTGCATTTGTTCAAACGTCAATATCTTATCTGGCAGACATTTTGTATTATCACGTACAACTATGCTAGTGTTTCCTGAGAGAGTCCTCATATAATCACGAAACCAATTATTACTAGTTTTTGGAAAACAAGGAGTTTCTTCGCTGTAAACGATCCCCTTCGGGTCCTTTCCTACGAAACATGAAATGTAACGACACAACTATAACACTTCAATTATTGCCAGGTGGTTAGGGCGCTCGACTCGCCATTTGAGGGTCGCGGGTTCGAATCGCCGTCACACCAAATATGATCGCCCTTTCAGCCGTGGGGGCGTTATAATGTGACAGTCAAATCCTCTATTCGTTGGTAAAAGAATAGCCCAAGAGTTGGCGGTGGGTGGTGATGACTAGCTGCCTTCTCTCTAGTCTTACACTGCTAAATTAGGGACGGCGGTATGTCTGCGGATTTACAACGCTAGAATCCGGGTTTCGATACCCGTGGTGGGCAGAGCACAGATAGCCCTCGTGAAGCGTTGCGCGAATTTCAAAACAAACTTCAATTATTTCTAACTAGCTGTTGTTTATTTGTAGGACAGTTATTACTGCGAAATAATTTCCTTGACTAGTAATGGAGATACGTTCCATAAAAAAAATCAGTTTACATTTAAAGGAAGTATTCAAATATAAATGCTTTCGGTACTATTTCGTATTTCTGTTTCAGAGACACCCAAGTGTAAATTATTCTGAGCTCTTCCGAATATTTTCAACTTTTTTTATTGAAAGGTAAACAGTTTACTACTGAACTTTGATGTTTTTTTTTTTTCATTGTGTTTTCATTATTTATTTCTTTACTTCCGTCTGCATTCAAGAAGGCGTTGCTTAGCAACGAGACAGCAAACGCACGTGATTTCTGTGTTAATCAGTAGCATTCCCATATCTAAGAAAATTAGCTAAGACATCACTGGAATGTATGAATTTAACTCAATTTTGTTCATAAAAGAATCCGCATAAGCTAATGGATTTTTTTTTAATGTTCACTGAAACTAAATTATCTTCGTGCCAGATTTAAAGAAATTTGGCCGTTGTTAATGAGATAGAGAATGTTTCTATAGAAACAACATTATTTTTAGTTATCACTGGTGTACCTATTCAGAAACAAATTATTTTTCACCTCTACAAGAATGTTAGTGAAAGATGTAAAAAATGTTTGTTTGCTTGTTTCGTAAATTTGCACAAAGTTACACAAAGGCTATCCGCGCTTATCGTTGATCATTTTAAACTGATAAATTAGAGAGAGGACAGCTAGTCAAAAAACCCCACCGCCATTTTTCTGGTTACTCTAATCGAATATTAGGATATGACCATCACTCTTATAACGCACCCACGGCCCCAAAGTTCGGGGTGCGATTTCGCGGCAACTAGACAAGATTTATGG
This sequence comes from Limulus polyphemus, assembly GCF_000517525.1. NCBI lineage: Eukaryota > Metazoa > Arthropoda > Merostomata > Xiphosura > Limulidae > Limulus > Limulus polyphemus. The sequence continues at coordinate 39,516 of NW_013670358.1, forward strand.
ACTCTCAGCTCTACAGTCCAAAAGTTGATAATGGTGGTTAATTTATGTTTACCTATTGAACACAATTATTCAACCAATTAATTATGGATGCTGCTAAAATCAGACACCTGTTGGTTCTTATGAAAACATAACGGAGCTCCTCTTAATTTTCACATTTTATCTCGAAGTAATAATTACTTAACTAATATCATAGCATTTGGAATTATAGTTAAGTCGTGTAACCTACAAATGTCACCAAAATTAAGTTTTGAACGTTTGTTCATTTGGCACACAGTGATCACGCTGAGGCATGTGGATCCTACATGATAGCTCCAAAAGTCCTGGGTTCTAGCCCAAGTCTGGGAGTTTCTTTTTACTTATCGGCTTTTTCAATTGCAATAATGTTTGTTATAAAGTCTACTTTCACTGATTCGTGGTATGAATTAAATACACTAATCAACATGTTAAAACATCGAGCCAAAGAATGAAAAGGGCTAACTATCTGTGGAATACAAGTTCGTCACGTTCACTGTTTTCGACGAGAGTAATCTCGTACAATACGTTCACTGTCCCGAAAGTGTTGGTTATGACGTAACGTTTCTTTAAGTGTTTTACACTTATTTTATTATTAGTAAAATTAATAAAATTATTATTAGTAAATATGAATCCGGAATTATCGCACTGTAAACAAACGGTATGGTTTGTGTTTGTTTGCTTTTAGTTAAGCACAAAGCTACACAATGGGCTATCTGTGCTGTGTATCGAACCCGGTTTTAAGCACTATAAGCTTTTAGACTTGCCGCTAAGCCATTGCGGGGATGGGAGGGGTTCTCTGACCACCTGTTGTATTGTGTATTTTAGTTGTTAACTACAACTTAGCTGAAAGGTTATGCTATGTATAGATTATACACAGCATAACCAAAGTTTAAGCTGGTCCCAAGTTTCTTATCTTCTTCATTTCCCGAAGATTAATAACCTATCTCTGAGTTTTTGTTTGTTTCTTTGTTTGTAGTTAAGCATAAAGCTACACATTGGGATATATGTGCTGTGCCCACCACGGGTATGGAACCTGGTTTTTAACATTATAAACCTTCAGACCTGTGCCAAGCATCTTAGCTTTAAAAAGTTTTATCTACTGTGGTGTAAATACAGAGAACAGAACTGATTCATAACCATAACTGTTCTTGCAGTTCTTTTTTGTTTTTACCAAAGTAATGGTTACAAAACTACTATTTCTCAATAACGTGGATTATATTACATTCCATGAAATGCGTGGTAGTTAACTGAAGAGTTCCTCTGGCATTGGAAGCATTTCATAGATACAGATGAGACAGGAAAAAAAAAGAAATGACAAGCAAGTATACAAAAATGGTAGACAAAGTTTCAAAACTAACAGCAAGGCATCAAAACTACACGTTGATATGTATCACTCAACAATTTACATATGTTTTGCTAGTCGTTACTGACACTGTAAATTTTACAGTAATTTAAACGTTAATTCTACGATGCTGACACTGTAAATTTTACAGTAATTTAAACGTTAATTCTACGATGCTGACACTGTAAATTTTACAGTAATTTAAACGTTAATTCTACGATACTGACACTGTAAATTTTACAGTAATTTAAACGTTAATTCTACGATGAGTTAAAATACATCTCACTTTGGATCTATTTACTCAAGTTCTACTATCTGGCGTTAATAAGAATTGAAATAATTAAATGTAGCATGACAGTGTTTGTTCAAAATGTTCTATACAAGAATTATACACAACATTTACAGTAAAACTTTTACAACAAACAGATATGATAACTACGTTATAACTATGAATTCATGTGTATTAAAGCACAAAGTAAATAAATAAATAATTATTTACTCCGTACAAGAATTATACACAACATTTACAGTAAAACTTTTACAACAAACAGATATGACAACTACGTTATAATTATGAATTCATGTGTATTAAAGCACAAAGTAAATAATAAATAATTATTTACTCCGTATAAGAATTATACACAACATTTACAGTAAAACTTTTACAACAAACAGATATTACAACTACGTTGTAGTTATGAATTCATGTGTACTAAAGCACAAAGTAAATAACCAAATAATTATTTACTCCGTACAAAAATTATATGCAAATGCGACCACGAACAGTAAAACTTTTGTAATAAACAGCTGTAACTACTGTGCCAAGCGTTTACATTCATAAATGTTTATTAAAGTGTAGTGTAGAAAAAAAAATACCCAAAAAAGCACAGGGTTGTTTACTATTTTCAGAAAAGAATTTGTATTTGAAATATGTATGTTTTCTTATGCCTAATATTCAAACAATTATTTCCCTGTATACTTACAGTAATTAAACTTTGAATGAATTAGCAAGTTCAAAAGCTGAAATCGACGTCACTGAACCATGACCCTTAGAAACAGGCATATGTGTGCAGGACTTGTAATATTTCTTGAAATTCGAAACTAGCCAAAAAACGTTTTTGTTTAAATTTGCAGCAAGCCAATCCAGGGTTATCAGTGCTAACGTCACTAATTTAGAAGTAACAGACTAGAGGGAAGGCAGTTAGTCAACATCACCCACCGCCAACTCGTGAGCTACTCTTTGCCAACGAGAAGTGGAGCTGGGCATCACTTATAAGCACCCACGGCTGAAAGGGCATGTTCGATGACGGGATTCAAACCCCGCAAACCGCAGTTCACAAGTTCAGCGCCAGCCAGAAAAGTGCTTTATAGGAAATATCTGGACTGACGTTTCTTTAAACACTTGTTTACACCTTAAGAATTCTGTGTTCCGTTTCGGAAGAAACTGTTTGCTTGTTTTGTAATTAAGCACAAAGCTACACAATGGGCTATCTGTGATCTGCCCGCCACGGGTATCGAAACCCGTATTCTAGCGTTGTAAGTCCGCAGACATACCGCCGTGCCACTGGGGGGGGGGGGCTTCGGAAGAAATAGAATATTACTTTAGTGATGTCAGTTATATTTAATGCAAATCTGCACAGCTTGTAAATATTACTGCGCATTTCTGGCATCTTTATTATTGTGCTATATATTGTTCTCTCGGTTTGTGAAAAATAATATTAACCAGGAGATTTCAGATGATCCGCAAACAAATTAATATTTATCTAGAAATAAACGTCTAAACGTACAAAATTGTAGCCCTTTTATACTCTGCTTGTCTTATCAACATTCGTAACAGTAATTCTTTTCGTAATTCATGGGACAAGACTCTAAAAGGTGGGAATAAATAAATAAAACATGAGTTTTATTTGTTCGGGGGTCGAGTTGTAAAGAGCAGTAGCAGCCGCACAAAGCTACATCTTTCTTTCAGCCCTAGATCTAAGTGCGTCAATACACTAACACTTGCGAAGTAGAGCGTTCAATTGTGAAACTCTCCCCTCCTCCCAAGCCTTTTTTTCTTTCAGGATGTTTCTCAAAAGCTGTATTGAATAAACTTAACATGCAGATCTTGTGCTGATAAAGATTAGCTCTGTTATTTAAAGGGAAAGCAGGTTTCACTGTTGTTACTTTGTTGTTACTTTCAGAAGGAACAACTACGAAAGTAACAAACAGTCACAAGTGAAGGATTCTAGCCACTAGCAAAAGATACACAAGAGGCAATAACAAAACTGCCTGTAGGATTTATAGGTTTTATAAATAATTCAGATATTATTCACTCCGGAAATATAGTTACTCTTATTTTACGTATCTGATTATATTTAATATTTATTGCCATCAATAAATGTAATCCTTCTTTTTTACGTGCTTTAACTCTACGTTTTCTAGTTCTACGATTCTTTGTATGGTATATTCAATCAAAAACCAAGAAATAGCATAACAATTTCTAATTGGTAAATAGATAGTATATACAAACATCAACAGATGGCACTGCAAATGGTAGACACGCCCTAATGAAACCAATCATTCTGTACTTAACTGTTTGAAAGTGAAAGGATTATTAATCTACACTTTTTTTAAATCCGTTGTATACGTTATATATTATCGCGAAATTTAGCATAGACTTTTAACGAAAACTGGGTTATTATCAATTGACATCAAAACTTATTTTCAACGAACCAATGAATTACATTGTAAACATATAAACACGATGACCTTGAGTGGCGTCACGAGACGTTGGATCGTGCGTTGCCCCGGTGTTCAGTACAAACATATTGCTCGATGATATCTTTTGGTGGAAAGCAAGGACGTCGAAATAGCCACAAAATCTCGAAGAGAATGAACAGACGTAAATTTCATTAATGTAAGAATGCATTGTTTATAACAAATGATTTTAATTTTGTACTAAAGCTTCTCTCTTTTTTTTTCTTCTTTTTTTTTGTAGCAGCAACCGCTTAATGTACGAACAAGAGCCGAATTAAGGCCACAGAGGGCCTATAGGCGTCTTCGGTTCGGTGGACTCCCCTTTCTCCACGTCTTCATTTCTTTTTTTGCATTGAAATTTTATCCGCCAAAACAACCTCTTATGAAATGTAATGCTTTTATGATACTACGTTTTCTAACTTGGTTAATCCGACTCTATACTAACTACATGACCACTATCTGTATATGTTTAACTATCCATCAAACTACATGACCACTATCTGTATATGTTTGACTATCCATCAAACTACATGACCACTATCTGTATATGTTTGACTATCCATCAAACTACATGACCACTATCTGTATATGTTTAACTATCCATCAATCTGTTTATTTTTCTATATTTTAATCAACCTATTCATCCACCTATCTATTCATTTATCTAATCACCACAAAAAGTGCATAAAAACAAAACATTAAGAGAGATATTAGGAAGTTTTGTTGTTTGTATAGTGACTTTTTCTAGTTTTGTTGTTTGTATAGTGACTTTTTCTAGTTTTGTTGTTTGTATAGTGACTTTTTCTAGTTTTGTTGTTTGTATGGTGACTTTTTCTAGTTTTGTATGCAACTGTGTGTTCTAGGTAGGTGATCCGAGTGAAGAATATGAAGTTACCACCTAAACAAGAGTTGCTATCTTTTATTTGTTAAAGCTTGTTTCTCTCTTTTATTTGTTAAAGCTTGTTTCTCTCTTTTATTTGTTAAAGCTTGTTTCAATCTTTTATTTGTTAAAGCTTGTTTCAATCTTTTATTTGTTAAAGCTTGTTTCAATCTTTTATTTGTTTTTATTTGTTAAAGCTTGTTTCTCTCTTTTATTTGTTAAAGCTTGTTTCAATCTTTTATTTGTTTTTATTTGTTAAAGCTTGTTTCTCTCTTTTATTTGTTAAAGCTTGTTTCAATCTTTTATTTGTTTTTATTTGTTAAAGCTTGTTTCTCTTTTATTTGTTAAAGCTTGTTTCAATCTTTTATTTGTTTTTATTTGTTAAAGCTTGTTTTAATCTTTTATTTGTTTTTTATTTGTTAAAGCTTGTTTCAATCTTTTATTTGTTTT
>NW_013670358.1:45941-46725 GCF_000517525.1 Limulus polyphemus
AAGCTTGTTTTAATCTTTTATTTGTTTTTTATTTGTTAAAGCTTGTTTCAATCTTTTATTTGTTTTTTATTTGTTAAAGCTTGTTTCTGTCTTTTATTTGTTTTTTATTTGTTAAAGCTTGTTTCTATCTTTTATTTGTTAAAGCTTGTTATTATCTTTATTTATTAAAGCGTGTTTTTATCTTTTATCTGTTAAAGCTGGTTTCAATCTTTTATTTGTTTTTTATCTGTCAAAGCTTATTTCTATCTTTTATTTATTTTTTATTTGTTAAAGCTTGTTTCAATCTTTTATTTTTTCTTATTTGTTAAAGCATGTTTCAATATTTTATCTGATTTTTATTTGTTAAAGCTTGTTTCTATCTTTTATTTGTTAAAGCTTGTTTCTATCTTTTATTTGTTTTTTATTTGTTAAAGCTTGTTTCTATCTTTTATTTGTTTTTATTTGTTAAAGCTTGTTTCAATATTTTATCTGATTTTTATTTGTTAAACTTGTTTCTATCTTTTATTTGTTAAAGCTTGTTTCTATCTTTTATTTGTTTTTTATTTGTTAAAGCTTGTTTCAATCTTTTATTTTTTCTTATTTGTTAAAGCGTATTTCAATATTTTATTTGTTTTTTATTTGTTAAAACTTGTTTCAATATTTTATTTGTTAAAGCTTGTTTCAATATTTTATTTGTTTTTTATTTGTTAAAGCTTGTTTCTGTCTTTTATTTGTTTTTTATTTGTTAAAGCTTGTTTCTATCTTTTATTTGTTAAAGCTTGTTTCTATCTTTTATTTGTTTTTA
>NW_013670358.1:47098-55441 GCF_000517525.1 Limulus polyphemus
CTTGTTTCTATCTTTTATTTGTTTTTATTTGTTAAAGCTTGTTTCTATCTTTTATTTGTTTTTTATTTGTTAAAGCTTGTTTCTATCTTTTCATGTAAAATTCAATTAGTAAAAAAATAGCAGAAATGGAAGTGTTCCAATTGTTTTCTTATCATTTTCAGCTAATAATTCATCACACTGTTCTTAATGCCAAGTAATAAGAAGCTAAGACAAAACATAGAAAGGATGTAGCCACAAACACCAAACTGTAAAGTGTTACTTTGTTGATGTTTATTTGACAAAATATTTTGTGAAGAATAAATTTATGTAATAGGTGTTAAGGAAAAGGAGATGAGACAATATTTACTCCCGTATCTTTGGGTAATTAATTTAAATTCGTTGTTTACCTAAAGTAGATTTATCACTAAGCCTAAAGTAGGTTAATGAGTTCTCATTTCAACATTAGATTTAGTTGTTTTCTGGTTGATGTTGTTTTTTTTGCACTCTGGCTACATTAAAGGCAGATACTTATTCATGATCATTTTTATTAAAATGCAATAAAATAGTTTATTAAGAAAACGTAACTTGAGGATTATTTGTTTAGGATATTTGCGCAAAGCTACTCAAGGACTATTTACGTTAGCTGTTTCCAGTACTTAACGGATAGACTAGAGGGACGGCAGCTATCAACAGCACTCACCGCTAATTCTTGGGGTTCTCACTGAAAACGAGCCCATAGCCCCAAAGAGTAGAGCGCGATTTTGCGGGAACAGGACGCAAACCATGAACCCTTGGATTCACAGTCTGGCACGTTAATCACTAGCCATACCGGGCTCAGTTTATTGATGAATAACAGGCTCAAATGTTTGATCATTTTAAACTTGAAAGGATAAATAGTGACTATGAAATTTGTCAGTCTGGCAAAATGCTTGTACACATGTAATGCTTTTATTTCGAAGCTGCCTCACCCCCCAGTGGCACAGCGGTATGTCTGCGGACTTACAACGCTAGAATTCGTGTTTCGATACACGTGGTGGGCAGAGTACAGATACCCCATTGTGTAGCTTTGTGCTTAATTACAAACAAACACTTTCGAAGCTGAAATTATATTAATCACAATATCTCTATTCTAAGGAAACCATTGCAAGGTTTTGTTTTTATTGTAGTTGTTTGTAAAATTTGCAAAAAAAAAACTTTAAAAAACTGTTTTCAAATTTTATATTTTCAAAAAAGATATTTTAATTCATTTATTTATTATAAGTTGAAAAGACAGTTTTCTCTACACAGTTTCTCTACAGTAATAGTTTATTTTCTTAACAGGCATTCGAGCCTCAATTAAAAGGCCTGAAAACAGCTACAGCAGCACAGTGGACACCTTGTTCAGAAACTTATCGATTAACGTGAGAAATTCATAGGTGTTTAGTTTTGTTGTCATTCTCCGCGAATGTCTGACAACAATTGTGTTAAATTTCCCTTCGCGTTTACTGAAATGTAAACTCGATATCTTTGTTCCGATACAAATTCCATTACATAATATTTCAACTGGAAGGAACTTCGAATAGAATGCGACTCTATGCTTTATGTGACTGTGACGTTTAAATAACGCATGATGATCTTAACACACATATACCAAATACTCATACAATGCTTCAAAATGTAACTGCGATGAACCACCACAACAGTAAAGGTTATTAACCTTTTCTGTGATACTGAACTCTCATACCCTCCAAAATCGAAAACACAAGTTTTCCCATACAAGTTGAATTTTGCTTTTTTTTAATTACAAATTCACACACATATTACTTATATGTGTTCACTCATTTATTTATACATCCACCCATCTATCCACCTTCATTTCTATGTGCTTATTTCTTTCCATTTTATCAATCAGCTAACTACTGCCAATTCCTTTATACACTTATTAAATATACATCCTTCTGTCTTCCTCTTCATCTGCTCTCCGGTGGCACAGTGGTATTTCTCTGTCTTATATTGCTAGAATCCGGATTTCGATATCCGTAGTGGGCAGAGCACATATAGCCCCTTGTGCTTAGTAACAAACACCAACAACAAACAATCCTCTTCATCTGTGCATCCATTTATTTCTCAGTATTTAATTCGATGACATACTTCCGTTTTTATCTCTCTACGTCATTATTCATCCCTCAATCTATTACTTATTCTTCCATGATTCTATTTATTAACTTTATTTATTAATTAAGTAATTTATTTATTAACCACTCATTTTCCATCTTTTCCTCTTAACAACTAATCTGAATTATCAATCGTCTATCCACCTATCTTTCTAAATAATCCATCATCTAACACCTTTCTTTCTTAATGATCAGTCATCTATCTACCTTTTCACCAATACATCTATTTAATTAAGATATATATTCATACATCAATTCACCTGTTTCTCTGTTCACCTATTTTTCAATCTAAATAAGTTATAGCTTATTCCCCGATTTTTATATCTGTACATTAATTCAACCGTCTTTATATTTATCAATTTTATTCATTAGATCGCTACCCTATCAATTCACCCAGCACTTTATCCGTTTGTTTATTCACCTACTTGTTTTCACGTTTCAATTCACCATCACGAAGAATGTGTGATGCAGTTTATCTCTACCTGGAACGAAACAAACCCTACTAAAAATGTTACATAACACGTACTGTGTTACCAATCAATGTGTTACGAATGAAAAAATAATAATACCGGTGGTTAAATCCATTAAGGATTGCAGAAACAAATGATGCTCATCTTACAATGAATTATATATTCAGTTTTAAAGATCTTTTTATTTGTTTTATAGTCACATCATGTTATAAGGTTCCTAGTATTATTAATGTGTATTAATAACAATATAAAAACAACTGTTACACAACCAATTAAAGAAGTTCTATAAAACTAAGTTCACTTCCTTGTGATATATTATTGATGTTTTTTTAAAAGGTGCCATAACATGATACAGTTATCATAAAACGTATAAACACAAAATATACTAAACTATTAAAGAAGAACTTTGCTCTAGTTCTGATACTCTTATTTTTTAAACTAAATCGTAATTTATACTTAAGGTATATTTTTAGTTAGTTTTTTTAATCGGGGGATAGATTTCAACGCTTATATCTACTTAGTATGCAGTAAATAACTATATATGTATATATGTTTAATTTCCTATCTAAACGCTTTTACATAAATACGACAAATTGCTGTTTTAGCCCGAATGTTCCTATTGAGTTGTATAGCCAAAGCTACACAATGGACTAGCTGTGCTGTGCCCACCGCGAGTATCGAAACCCGATTTTTAGCATTCCAGTCTTATCACTTGAGCCAGCGGAAGCAATGATTGTGAATAAAGAATAATTAGCGTAGAAGCATTCATGACAGTGAAAATTATAATAACATCTTTATTTATTTATTTATTATCTTTGTCAGTTTAATATATTATCCTCTCCTCTCTCGTCAGGCGTAGCTCAAACTTTGACGTAAAAACGATCTTCCTTTCTCTCAAACAGTAATTTTTTTATGTAAAAATAAAAGGTTACTCCCTTTTCCGTGAGGAGTTTTTACATATTTTCCATATCAATATTTCCTGGGAAAGAACTTATCTGTTGTGTGTATGGATTCTGTTGTTAATAACTTAAAGTTAAGATGTAAAGACGATGGTGTTTGCTACATCTTACTCTGCCACGAGTACATACATGTCCCATTTATGGAGTACTTCAATTTCAATGTGGATCTTTATCTGCCACGAATACATACATGTCTCCTTTATGGAGTACTTCAATTTCAGTGTGGATCTTTCTCTGCCACGAGTACATACACGTCTCCTTTATGGAGTACTTCAATTTCAATGTGGATCTTTCTCTGCCACAAGTACATACATGTCTCCTTTATGGAGTACTTTAATTTCAATGTGGATCTTTCTCTGCCACGAGTACATACACGTCTCCTTTATGGAGTACTTCAATTTCAGTGTGGATCTTTCTCTACCACGAGTACATACACGTCTCCTTTATGGAGTACTTCAATTTCAGTGTGGATCTTTCTCTACCACGAGTACATACACGTCTCCTTTATGGAGTACTTCAATTTCAATGTGGATCTTTCTCTGCCACAAGTACATACACGTCTCCTTTATGGAGTACTTCAATTTCAATGTGGATCTTTCTCTGCCACGAGTACATACACGTCTCCTTTATGGAGTACTTCAATTTCAATGTGGAATTTTGTAACAGCCTTTAAACTTCCCGGAGTTTAAGAGTTTCAAGTTTCAGATAAAAAATGAAATATTGAAATGTGAGTCTTTTGGGGGTTTAGTGTGGTACCATATAACGGTAACCAGTTGGATAGTTGTTTGTTTTTGAGCGCAATGGTAATAAGTGGGAATACTTGTTTGTTTTTTAGCGCAACGGTAGCCAACGTGTATTTTTTGTTACACTTTTTTTTTTGCCCCACAGTGGCACAGCGGTATGTCTGCGGACTTACAACGCTAGAATCCGGGTTTCGATACCCGTGGTTGGCAGAGCACAGATAGCCCATTGTGTAGCTTCGTGCTTAATTACAAACAAACAATACACTTTTTTTAATTTTTGAAGTAGCAGCTGATTCAAGTCGTTAAATGTTAATTGTTACAAAATAATACGAATACTGTCATGAATTATTTACGTTTGTGAGAAACGCATATTAGTTTTTACTTTTTAACACCATAATTTGACACATACCTATGAGCATTATAAAACTAATTGAAATATCTGTGTAACTTTTTACAAGCTAATGAAGTGATGCAATAAATATAACAGTTTTGTAGGAAAGCCACATCAGACTATCGGCTGTGTCCACCTCGGGAAATCGAACCCAGGATTTTAGCGCTGTACGTCCGTAAACTTACCACTGTTCACCGGGCGACAATAGAGTTTGTAATGAGAATTAAATTAAGGGAGAAACGGCAAATTTCACAAATGGCACATATACAAATCAAAGAAACTGAATACATCTGTTTAGTAAATGTATTATCCTTAAATACAGCAGTTACAAAGTAGAAATACTTAACTTAAACTAAATTACCATCACAAACTTGTTTCATTTATGTCTTTAACACCTCGTATCAATATTAAATTATGTGTTATGCATTAACTAAACGACGTAAAGCAAATACATTAACTCCAATAGTAATAGCCACATCAAATACTGGATGAAGTTAACATCAATAATTACAGTCATGAAAAAGGATCCATACACATTTACACATTAACTACCCCTTATTCTGAGTAACTTGCTATTCTGCGAGGAATGTCCTCAACTAAGTCCACAGGGACTAGTTAATATTCAGAAACTAGGCCCAGAAAGACTGGTATAACTAGGCCCAGCACGATTGGTGTTTGGAAACTAGGTCCAGCAATACTGGTATAACTAGGCCCAGCACGATTGGTGTTTGGAAACTAGGTCCAGCAATACTGGTATAACTAGGCCCAGCACGATTGGTGTTGGAAACTAGGTCCAGCAATACTGGTATTTATAAACAAGGCCCAGCAAGACTGGTGTTGGAAACTAGGTCCAGCAATACTGGTATTTATAAACAAGGCCCAGCAAGACTGGTATTTATGAACAAGGCCCAGCAAGACTGGTATTTTGAAACTAGACCAAGCAATGCTACGTTTTCATGTTTTAACCAGGTAAGATCTTATTGAAAAAGTAGATTCTGAGACACGAAGTGCTAACTAAAAATTTCATTTATGGAAAAAGTTGATGGATGTTTTCGTAATTTAATGTTTTATCAAGAAAATATCGTTATTCTATTTTAGAAAACAATATATGTAAAACGAAACACCCTAACGGAAGAAACATCAACTACTTTGCCAAACAAGATGAAGCGTTAAACAAGTAAAATTCAAACATGAACGAAGTGACACTATCCAGTAGAAAGACGTTAATATATGTGTATTTTCTCGCTAGAGAAAAGTATAATTTTTTCAAGAGCATGATTTAATAATTAAATTTTGTGTTCAGATAATTGATGAAATAACATACTTGAATAAATAAAAAATACGAACACACAAAAATACACAATCGATATGCTTCTTCGCTAAGGATAAAATTTCCAAAAAACGATGTTACGTATTTTTCGGACTAAAATAGTCGTCGTGCTTGTGTATGGAAAAACAACAACAAGTGTTTCAATTTAATAGAGCAACTAAATCCTCGATATAAATCTAGCAACGTTTCTGTTTTAATACAGTTAGCCAGAAACTTAAAATCTATAACCTCGACAGTTTAAGAAAACTAAAAAAAGTTTCCTTAGATGTACAAGTTCCAAAGTATTTCAAGACTAGTTTTGTCACCTGTGCATTCGAAGCAGCTGCGTATCAAACACACATGTGAATACAGCATTCAAAGCAGGTGTGTGGGACTATTTAAGTCTATCCAGTGTTATAAACTTGCTGCTATAGCAACCACCCTGAGCTATAAACATCACTAAAGCAACAAGATGGTGTTTTCTGTTCTTCCCTCATGTTAGTCAAATACGATTGACATTTTGACTTTCTATTAATCTCAAAAGTGATGGGGTAGATATTAAAATATTTGTAAAAAAAATAATTTAATTATTCATCATATTTAAACATTAAGCCTAAAATCTAAAAATAAACAAAGCATTAATCCCGGTACAATTTATAAACGTTGTTTCTCTTATTACCAATTGTATTCTATAAGTTTTATCAATAATACCATTACAATACAATGGTTTGATAGAGATTGACTAGATATCAAAAACCATCGTTTGTACAAGAAATTAGTTTAATTATCCGTCATATTTAAAACTTAAGCCTAAAATCTAGTAAACAAACAAGGTGACAAATCAGCACCAATCACGGTACGACTTATAAAAGTCGGATGTTGTGTCATCAACAACTGTATTCTGTATTCTTTATTTCTCAGAATTTCCTGTGGTTTCAACAAATAACGTTGTCTGTGGTTAAAAAAAAAGTTAAATAAAAAGATGTTATAAGGTATCTCAATTAAAACATGACTTTATTTCAGCGTAATTATTTTTTTATTTCAATTGAAAAGTAATTGATAGCAATATATTAATTACAGAAAATCTGTTATATGCTCTAGTAAAAAGGAAATAACAAAAACTTATTAAACCTTAATAAAATGTATTTATCGAACAGTTTATTACCTATGTAAACAACTGATAATATTTTTTAAAGTTCTTGGTTTTTATAAAAACTAGGAACCTGAAATCAGGAATTCACAATAATTAACAGATTTTCTTCGCGTCAGTCCTCGGTAAAATGGTGTAACAGTGCCTGTTTTGTATAAGTAAACGTTTATTTTTTTTCATATCTTATTGAGACCTTAGTATAATGTAACGAAACGTATGAAGAAATGTTGGATAGTACGTAATAGATTACTCTGAATGATTCAGCATTTTTATTTTCAAGTGGTGATTCGGAGAAGACTATTATAGAGCAGTTTTCATGTATAAAAGCAGATGAAGCTTGATATAAAATAAAAAACAGATATAATTTAATTGGGTAACCAGCTCATAAGCTAAGGTTTACCATCGTCTACACATTTGGATATTTAGAAAAGTAGTTTAGAAAAGTCCTACAACCTTACCCCTCCAGCTCTGACACTAACACTCGTGTTTGTTCTGATTCTTTGCCATGTCTTACAGGTAATTACATTATACTCCGAATAACAATATACTTTATTGAGAAAAATAAAATAAGCAGCTTTTCCCGGAATATGGTGGATCAGATCACTCCTCATATTATCAAGATCAATTCAGATTTTTCTTTGGATTATTATATGGGCTATCGTTCGATCGCTTTTTTACCCTTTCAACTAGATTATTTGTGGAAGTATTGCTTAATAAAATGAAAAACCGTAACACCGACGCCAGTTATATATGTGGCGCAAAGCGATTTTTTCATCTTCGGAATCATTGTAGACACCGGAATTTACGGATTTTTTTTTAAAGTTCAGGAATGAGCATTAATCACTTCTTTGTTTTTGGCTTTAAAACTGGTTCGCCAAAACGTAAACCAGATTTAGAATACAGAACAACACAACTTCTACAAATCTAGTAACTCTAATCACAAGTCCAAAATATCACTAATAACACCAAACCAGCAACGATAGTAGACCAGACACACGTTTTCCCAAAACGTAAACCAGATTTAGAATACAGAACAACACAACTTCTACAAATCTAGTAACTCTAATCACAAGTCCAAAATATCACTAATAACACCAAACCAGCAACGATAGTAGACCAGACACACGTTTTCCCAAACCTTGAAACATGTTTAGAGTACAAAACTACACAGATTCTAAAATAGTGGGAG
>NW_013670358.1:56383-61046 GCF_000517525.1 Limulus polyphemus
AAACTTAGAACACATGAGATTTGTGGTTGGTGTTTTAAACACGACAACAAACTTAGAACACATGAGATTTGTGGTTGGTGTTTTAAACACGACATATTCTAACTCATAAACTAGTGGGACTAAACTTATCACTTGCTCAGATACCATGGACGGTTATCTTAAAAGTTAAATGCTTTGCTTCTTAATATCAACCATTGTGTTACTACAGAGGTTATTAACTGAAGTTAAATGATTTCCTTCTTAATATCAACCATTGTGTTACTACAGAGGTTATTAACTGAAGTTAAATGCTTTGCTTCTTAATATCAACCATTGTGTTACTACAGAGGTTATTAACTGAAGTTAAATGCTTTGCTTCTTAATATCAACCATTGTGTTACTACAGAGGTATTAACTGAAGTTAAATGCTTTCCTTCTTAATATCAACCATTGTGTTACTACAATATCTTTACCGTCCACTCGTCCTAAACAGTCAACAGTAATTTGTTTTTGTTACTTACATTTGTGAAAGTGCAATATAAGTTGCTAAATATCGGTTCGTTTTTTTTTTACGTTTTATTATACCTGACAAGTCTGCTAATACCCATATAATTTAGATGTAAAGTGATGATATTTTTCAAAACAAAGAAGATTATCTATCTCATATTGTTAATACAGCTTTGATATATACTTAGTTCAACCTCACAAAACCGACATAAGTATTTCGGATATACAGATTGAGCCAAAGTAATTATTCCAACATTTAACATTTGCCAAGCTTTATTGATTGCATGTTCGATGCTGTACTCAAAATACGAACTGAAATAAATGACTGAAAGTTAAATGAACATCATGTTTAAGCAACAGAGAAAGACACACAGAATTACAATGCCAGTAACCACATTTAGAACATCCATTGCATACGACCAGAAAAAAAAAAAATTAAACGATACACTGCTTGCTGCGATATAAGCTTACCGAAGTTACTTCTCCTTTCTATGTAATGAAAGCTTTATAAATTAGTTTTGATACCTCTACATGATTTAAAGGTGACACGTACAGAAGTCAATTTCCTATCAAATCATTGCGATTAGAGGATAACTTTGTGTGATTTCACTGTAAAACGGAGAATCACTATGCATTCCACATACTTGCGAAGATGGAGGATATGATGTACGTTGAATTCTGAGTGATCGACTCGCATTCGTAGTAAAAAAATCAATAAATAAATTGATATCTATTATAAAAATATCGGCAAAAATCACCTATAAGTTTTATCTCTTAGAGAAAAAAAATCATTACTGCACCAAGAAATGAAACTGATGCAAGCACAATCTTGTGTCTGATTTTCATAAACAAAATGACACCAATAGAGAATGAAACTAAATTCACATGTCTGTTGTGTTCTACGTTTGTTGTCGTGTTCAAAACACCAACTACTAATCTCATGTGTTTGTCAAGTGTACAATTGTGTTTAAAACACCAACCACAAATCTCATATGTTCCAAGTTTGTTTAATAGTTCGTGTTCAACATACTTGTACATGAGTGCAATAGCTCGTGTTCAACCTACTTGTACAAGAGTGTAATAGTTCGTGTTCAACTTACTTGTACATGAGTGTAATAGCTCGTGCTCAACCTACTTGTACAAGAGTGTAATAGTTCGTGTTCAACTTACTTGTACATGAGTGTAATAGCTCGTGTTCAACTTACTTGTACATGAGTGTAATAGCGACGCGAACTTTTGGGCACTATGATATAGTTATCCTCTTTGATAAGTTGACTGCTTGACTATTAATATACGTGTGACACGCATAATATTCTTGAAATATCAAAATATACACGTGCTACTATTCCTATGATATACATGTGCTACTATTCCTATGACTTCAGTTTTCGTGATCTTATAATATGTGTAATTTTCAAATCTCTCTTACGACCTTCGCTCTACTTATGTAAGTGGTTTTAACACTGCAACATTAACGTCACAAAGATAAGATTACAAGATCGCTGAGTCACTGTTTTTGCTGCCATATCAAATAGCTGCCTCACATGTGAACACGATGTTTTCATGTTTCAACACAGTTATAACGAAATTAGAGTCAAGATGGGTCATTTGTAAAATTATATTACATACAAAAGTAAAATTAAGTAAATAAATCTTCAGTACTTGAAGTTAATGTAAAGTTAATCAAATTAAGTGATGTTAGGAAATCCTCTTTAGGAAATTCAGCTTGTAGCTCTGTATGTATGTATGTCCAGCTAACCCCTCCCATAGTTCTGTAACTAGCAGGACCAAATTTGGCAGGCGGACTCAGGGAAGGGATGACCTTTATCTATATGGCTTAGCACCCTACCAAGGGGAAACCAAGTGGGCTAAAAGCGTCCAAAAGGTCATCCAGACATGATGATGTTCTAAGAGTAGATTCTCAGGGTCGCCATGTATGAAATTATGTTAATATTCTAACTCATAAACTAGTGGGACTAAACTTATCTTAACGGGTATGGACGTCCCTTGGGGTAGCTATAGAATTAACTGGGTAGCTTGCACTCATGTACAAGTAGGTTGAACACGAGCTATTACACTCATGTACAAGTAGGTTGAACACGAGCTATTGCACTCATGTAGGTTGAACACGAGCTATTGCACTCATGTACAAGTAGGTTGAACACGAGCTGTTGTACATGAGTGTAATAGCTCGTGTTCAACTTACTTGTACATGAGTGTAAGAGATCGTGTTCAACTTACTTGTACAAGAGTGTAATAGCTCGTGTTCAACCTACTTGTACATGAGTGTAATAGATCGTGTTCAACCTACTTGTACATGAGTGCCCCAAACCTTGAAACATGTTTAGAGTACAAAACTACACAGATTCTAAAATAGTGGGAGATAAAAAAAAAACGTTTGAACGTCAATAAAGAATTTAAACACAAACACAATTTTACCCTTCATCTTAGATTGTACATAAAATGAACCTAGAATTTCACTGTTGCATTTTTAGTAACATATCTATTTGTTGGCTACTACATAAATAGGATTGAAGAAATATGTTTCCTATCCGTGAGAATTGCATTGAATTAAAACTATATTCAGGTTTGGTCTTCAACATAAACACTTCTGTCGATGTGTCTCGCTTTCATTTTCTCATATTCGTCGCGAACGTGACGTGTAAAATAAGCTTAACAAAATGTACAGGATGTCTCCAATTAGTTTGTGTGTGCATGAACACCAGACAATATGACACGGCTCCTCCACGTTTTACAACTGTTCGCTGGAGCGAGATGAGCAGACCACGGTATGCATATATCAAATAAGTGAATGAAAAACGAAACTCATTTTCAAAGCACTAAATATATCAAAAATGTATAACCTTCTCTTTATCACCGGTATAAAGAAACGGGGAAAAAGGCGGGGTTATAAAACAGAGGGAAGAAAGTGGGGTTAAGATAACTTAGAATCAAACTGACAAGTATGGGCTTCGTATAGCTGATAAGCTGCGATTAAACCCGCAAAATGGACCAAACTGTTCCGTGAAGGTGAACCTATTTCCATAAGAGAACCAAATATACATTTTTGCTAATTAACTCCCGAGTTAAAACCTGATATTAGCGCTCAAAAAAGATGATAAATAATTTGGATTATGAAACATAAATAACTATACAGTGTTTATGAAAGCATCCATCTAGCTACTCTACTGGTCTGTCATAATCCTAAAGTCATCCGAGCACAGTCATTAATAATTCGGTTAATATAACAAGCTTTTACATAATATACAAAGAAGACAGTAACTTTGAACATTCCAACACCATTTTTTTTGTTGTTTACGTTTACGAAACAAATATTTTTGCTGGAATTTTTACAATTCGTCACTCGAAAACGGTGTTGTTACATATTTATTCTTATTCAAGTTCCTTGTACATGAGTGTAATAGCTCGTGTTCAACCTACTTGTACATGAGTGCAATAGTTCGTGTTCAACTTACTTGTACATGAGTGTAATAGTTCGTGTTCAACATACTTGTACATTAGTGTAATAGCTCGTGATCAACTTACTTGTACATTAGTGTAATAGTTCGTATTCATCGTGTTCAACCTACTTGTACATAAGTGTAACAGCTCGTGTTCAACCTACTTGTACATGAGTGCAATAGCTCGTGTTCAACTTACTTGTACATGAGTGTAATAGTTCGTGTTCAACTTACTTGTACATGAGTGTAATAGTTCGTGTTCAACTTACTTATAAATGAGTGTAATAGTTCGTGTTCAACATACTTGTACATGAGTGTAATAGCTCGTGTTCAACTTACTTGTACATGAGTGTAACAGCTCGTGTTCAACCTACTTGTACATGAGTGCAATAGCTCGTGTTCAACTTACTTGTACATGAGTGTAATAGTTCGTGTTCAACTTACTTATACATGAGTGTTAAAAACGTGTGTCTGGTCTACTATCGTTGCTGGTTTGGTGTTATTAGTGATATTTTGGACTTGTGATTAGAGTTACTAGATTTGTAGAAGTTGTGTTGTTCTGTATTCTAAATCTGGTTTACGTTTTGGGAAAACGTGTGTCTGGTCTACTATCGTTGCTGGTTTGGTGTTATTAGTGATATTTTGGACTTGTGATTAGAGTTACTAGATTTGTAGAAGTTGTGTTGTTCTGTATTCTAAATCTGGTTTACGTTTTG
>NW_013670358.1:61614-71999 GCF_000517525.1 Limulus polyphemus
AAGTTTGGTGTCGTGTTTAAAACACCAACCACAAATCTCATGTGTTCCAATTTTACAGTCGTGTTTAAAACACCAACCACAAATCTCATGTGTTCCAAGTTTACAGTCGTGTTTAAAACATCAAAATAAATATCATGTGTTCCAAGTTTATTGCTGTTTGCAAAACTCCAGTGACACGTTTCGTATATTCCAAATTCGTTGTTGTTTAAAACTTCAGAATCGAATCTAAAATGTTATATTTAAAACTCCGACCACAAATCTCATATGTTCTAAGTTTGTTGTCGTGTTTAAAACACCAACCACAAATATCATGTGTTCCAAGTTTATTGCTGTTTGCAAAACTCCAGTGATACATTTCGTATATTCCAAATTCGTTGTTGTTTAAAACGTCAGAATCGAATCTAAAATGTTATATTTAAAACTCCGACCACAGATATTTTTTATTCATTTTTATTTATTTATTTTTTGCAGTCGAAGGCAAAACTCCAACCATCCGTTTCTCGTTTGTTATTGTGAGCAAAATTCCAAAAACACAACTCACGTATTCCCAGTTCACTGCCGCTTGCAATAATCCATAAATAGGTATGCATTGCAAGTTCATTGTTGTGAAGAAAAAATTCAACCATAAATATAGTGCAGACAGCAAAAAGATATTCGAATTGCAGAAATCAACGATAATACCGTCGCTATTTTCAGTTATGCTAAATTCATTTTTATTAAGGGCGATATGTAACATGAGTTTTTATTTCAATAATAGAATAAACAAATTGTAGCGCTCAAAGTCACCAAATAAATCCAGTATTTATCGGTGACGTTAGTGGTATTTTTGGTTTGTTTGTTTCTTTCGTTTTTTTCACTAGCTTGGATCAAAGCGACAAATTTTGATGCCCAAAAAGAATGATGGAATTAATGTGACTTTGTTTCCTTAGGGTTAAAATCTCGTGATGTTTTATTAATATTCAATGTATTAATTTATTCTTAGTGTTGTAGACAATCGGAGTGGAAAATCAAAGATCCACTGCATTATTAACTCCAAGTGAAATAAAACCTAGTCACGTGACATTTGTTTTAGCGTTGTTCTGTCATATCAGTCTGGTGCTGGTGTTCAGTTCTATTTAACATCATTTGAGGATAACAATAACCATTTGTCTTTAGTTTTATTCTGATTTTTTAGAAAGCATAACGGGTTAGAGGTTATAAAATGCAATTTGTTTTTTTTTAATTTAGTTAAATTATCTAATATCAAAGTATATTAACTCAACATAAATTGATAATAAATAATTTAGCTAAATTAAGAAAATAAATTAAATTTTATAACCTCTAACCCGTTATGATATCTAGAGTCACTTTACCACTTATATGTCTATTATTTTTCTATTACTTTATGTGACTGATAAAATATATTTTTGTGATATTTGTCTCCCCCCAGACTCTCGTAACTTATAGTAATAGATAAATAACTTGAAGCCCAGACATAAATAAACAATCCCTTTGTTCTATGCGAGTTCGACCACACTGAAGTTTTGTGAAACGTGAGCATTGACCTCCTGCTCTGCGCAGATCCGATCACCATGGAAACGGTGCATAAAAGAAAGAGTTCGTTGCCATAGATACGCGAAGTGGACCCAGACAGCGGAAACCAACTAATGCTCTCAGTCTAACAAGATTTCTTTTTTTCTATCTATTTATTTACTCTAGTTGGTGTTGTAGGTACGAAAACTAAACTACTTCTAGTTAATTTGACTAAAGATTAATCAACGAATAATATACAAAGAGTAACGAAACGAAATCATGCAAAGAATAACCCGTTATTGAAGAAATTGGATGGCATTGATAATTATAATGTTCACACTGTAACGGAATGTGTTATTCTTACACGAAATCTCACCTATAATACTGCATGAAAACCATTACCTATTTGAAGATATCCTGGGATATTTGTAAGTAGTATCAAAATGGCACTCATAATGCAAAATATAACAACAAAAATACGTCTGATTCGAAGCAGTCACCAACTTGTTTCCTGTAAATTAATAAATAATTGACAGAATAAAAATTAATGCCACAAACAATGTCCTTAGAAAAGGACTTTAATTCCAAAATAATTTTAACCAACTAGTGAGTCGCCATTATTTATGGATCATACACGGCCCCGTGTCTTCATACAGAACTAGCATATGGTATTAGAACATTAAGTAACAAAGCATCAAAAACTGACAATAAAATCAATAGGTATTTTGTGTGATCCGAGTCTCTGCAAGATAAAATTGTAATTTGCTTAAAAGATGATTAATTTAAGTCATAAAGTCAATAACAGATACAATCACTCGGACTCTTAAAAGTTTTTTTGGTTTTTTCTGTTTAATATATTTTTTGGTACCATTCATTCATGTCAACTATTGTACACATATGCGAAAACCCCTTAATAATTCACGAAAACTGATACAAGTTAAATATGTAATACACACAAAAGGAGAGCCCCCAAGCGCCACAGCGCGATGTCTACGGACTTATACCGCTAGAAACCGGGTTTCGATACCGCAAATTTGCAGGTACCTCCGCATGGACCAACAAACTTCCATGCCAACAGGGGGCGAAGTAGTTGTAAAAAACGAAAAAACGCCCATAAAACCCACAAAACTGAAAATGGATCCCATGGATCCAATGAACCTCCGTATCAAATTTGGTAAAGATCCCTCCACAGGAGGTGAGGTATTGGTAAAAAAAACGCAAAAGCGCCCAGAAAACCGCAAAACTGAAAATTAGTATGTACCCCCGCATGAACCTAATGAACCTCCATACCAATTTTGGTGAAGATCCATCCACACCCTGTGAAGTAGTTACATGGACATACAACAGACAGTACCATTATATTAATATAGATTACTTCTAACTTCCTTTTATGTTTTATTTTATTATAATGATTCTCTCCATCATTAGCTTAGTATATGGATTTAGAACTAGCCTAAGCCTAATGGGCTAGCAGATTCTTGTGAAATATTATTGGGTTTACGGCCGAAAATATCGTTAACAACGAGGACACCCAACTGAGGAAACAACGTATTCTAACCATTATAAGTCATGGTGTTTAATAGTCACAAGTAATATAGTTTGATCATTATATTTAGTTAGCTGTGATCATTATTAAGTATGTATTTAATTAAGATCTATGTAGTTTGCTTTGATCAGAAAGTAATATTAATATTAAGTAATATATATTTTATGTGTACTTATATAATTTTATGTAGCAAAGTACTTTATTACTTCATATATATAGACGTATTTACCCCAAGGCCCAGTTGCTATGTTATGGTATCCACGAAAATATGTTTTGTTGTTGTTTTAAAATACGATAATATCTTGCCCGTATTTAGTCATAACGTATCAATGTACGTACTGTAGAATTAAAGCTGTTAACAGATGTCTTATGTGGAATTATTTAACTTCTTTTATTCAACTATGTAGAAACGTAAGTTTGGCAGAGTATCAAACATCAAGCTATATAACACGTAGACAAAACCAGTAAATTAATGATCAACATTTTTGGGTCCTTTTTTGTTTTCTTTTTTTAAAGAAAGGTATATCTCGGCTTTCTTCAAAAGAACATGATTTTTTTTCTATAAGTGGTAAAGACTGTTTTCCATTCAAATAATGTACGACTTAAATCTCAGCATCTATTTCCTATGGAAAATAAAAAAAATACGTGTTTCAAAACGAAAACTCAATGCTATCAGAAAGCTGTACTAATGAAATCTGCTCTATTGATACCCGAAGAACTTGTAGGTGTAAGTAATTCTATTTATTTTAGATATTTGTTATTTCTCAGCCTTAATGGCACTCTGTAACACGGGTCAGATACCCCAAAGTTCCAGTTAAGCCAACCCAAGATTATAACTGCTGCACAGAAGAAAAACAACCAATCAGCGGCATCCGCCGCTTACACGAAAACCCTTAACCAACTAGCGAGATGGACTCCAACGGTTATAACGCCACCATAGCTGAAAATGCGGGACGTGCTCATCGGCACATTGCGACTCAAACCTTGTATCCTTCCAATCACAACACTGTACGATAACTGTTATACAAACCGGAGTTATATTACAAACAATAAATGTATGACTCTGAAGTACGTTTCTTTATCCTACTTGGCAAATTTTGTTTATTTATTTGTTATTAAGCATAATATTACACAAAGGGCTATATTTGCTGTGCCCACCGGGAGTATTGAAATCCGATTTATAGCGTTATAAACCCTCAGACTTGCCGCTGAGCCACTGGAGGAGGAGGGGCTCCTTGTCAAACGTGTAACTCCTAGTCTGAAATCAATTGTTTATCATACATGTCATCAAGATATATCGAAGTCAACTGTATCTCTAAAGAAACAACAGGAAGTGAGTTCACGGCCAACAATTACTAGTGAGAACAAGAACCGTACCGTGATAGGGCGCCAACTCGAAGGGGGCCACCGATTGACTAACAAAGCTAATGGGTTGGGTTGGGAGGCGCCGAACTTATATGTTGCACAGGGCGCCATCAAACCGGTACGGCACTGATTAGAACTAGAGAGGGGGAAGTGACTTGGATACTGTTACGTTTAATTACAATGCCAGTTTCAATAATTCTGAATACGTGTAATAAAATACGTGTTTAAAACGTATAGGTATCGATGAATGAATGTTGGCTATACTTGATTAAAACCACTACAAGTGTCTTTTCAGTGGGCGAACTAAAGTAGGTGAACGTGCTTACACGACCTAGATGAGAGATTCTAAAACAACACCTCTCAGCACGCAGAACTCAGCACTTTAGACACGACTGTCAGTAAGTTACATAAAAAAAGTATATTACCTATCGCTACCCGCCAGGAAGAAGCACCTAAAGACACGCCTGTCAACAGATTCGTAAGTTGATTTAGCACTTTAGCCACCCACATATACATTAACTAGCTAATCTCGTAGTTTGAAACGATCTCACAAGTGAGTTAATGAGAGCAAAGCTTAACAAACGACTTATAGGAGTTTTTAAAACTTCGATCAGATTGATTTATCGTAAAATTATTATTCTCTAACTCGTATTTCAACTATTTTGTACATATATCAATTAAATATTGTTTGCGTTTTCTATGAGCAATTATATTTTGCGGTTTGTTATCCAAAAATAAATCATATGTATGACAATTCTATAATCAAGAAAAAAGGGGGGATCGTTCTGCAGATTAAACATATACTGACATATTAATATGCAGATTAAACAGATACTGGCATATCAATGTGCAGGTTAAACAGATACTGACATATTAATGTGCAGATTAAACAGATACTGACATATTAATGTGCAGATTAAACAGTTACTGACATATTAATGTGCAGATTAAACAGATACTGACATATAAGTGTTCAGATTAAACAGATACTGACATATCAATGTACAGATTAAGCAGATATTGTCATATTAATGTGCAGATTAAACAGATACTGACATATCAATGTGCATGAAATTAGTATCTTTGCCTCGCATAAATTATTGTGATTTTTTGTGGATTTATTTTTACAGTCATTTTTAAATCAACAAAGTTATTAATATAGTTTAAATAAAGACATTTCCGAATTCGTTTAGGCAACTATTTAGAAAGATATTACCAATCATATAATTTTTAAATTCATAGATCATGATAATAAAAAATATACATTTTAAATCTCTCACAACCTTATTTATATCTTAATTTGGATTTATTGCTGAACAGACAGCTACAAATCAAAGGCTGATTCTGTCCGTAAGCACTCGTAATTTCCTAACCTTTAGCACTATGATATTTAAACGACTCAGCTTCTTCATACTTGTTTTATTATCATTATTACATGATTCCTGTTCCACTGAATATCCTTTCATTTCTCTGCAAACAGTAAAATTGCTGTCAACAATTTACTTTGTTTGCAATGATAGACCAATTTTTACATTAATTTGGCATTGTACATAACTTTCAGTACAGGAAAAAACTTATATTATTGAGGTTAAAATGTCCAATGTTATTTGCTCGTCAAATGTAGTTCCTATAACAAACAATGCATACATTCGAAATACAAATATTAAAGAAACTGTTGTTTATCCAATCTGACCACAGACACGGATAAACCTAGTTCAATAAAGCTCAAAGTTGTTTACACCCATGTAGTTTGGTGATTTGAAATTGGCTGAAACTAAGTTGTACATTAATCAAACGTTATTGTTGTTCAAATTATTAGAAAACAGGCGAACCCCTGGGCCTGTAGCCCACACTTACAGGGCCACAATAATGCCAAGTTAATGCTTGAACTACTATACTTACATGTTCTAATGCATATCAATGCCATTTTTGGGGGTCTGTTTTCGGAGAATCCCCTAAGGGGTTTGGTGAAAATTTTATCTTTGTGCAAACCTTGGGGCCGAGACGATTCGTTTGGCAACATTTAGAAGTTGATGAGTCCAGAAGTTTAGGAGAAAGGGTTTTAGGGGAATCCCCTGGTTCACCAAGGGGTGGGGTGAACATTTTTACCTTTGTGCAAACCTTCGAATCGAGACGATTCGTTTGGTACCACTTAGAAGTTGGTGACCAGCGGTTTAGGAGGAGTTACATGACACACACAGACAGACACTGATTCTTATCATATAGATGTTTTGATAAATAGAATGTGAGTCACTAAAAGCAAATCAAGAAATGCCCAGCAGAGCTGATTTTATTGTTCAAAATTGAGATAAGATAAGCTTCTAATTCATATTCTTAAGAGAAAAAAACATAACACACGTTTCATCGTAAAAGCATCGGCCAGTGTCACCACATAAAACGAGTTTTCCGATTTCTCTGAGCTTCTGTACACATAAGGTGCGTTCGCGCATGACACATCTGATTAGAATTAAACATGCAAAGCTGACCATAGATGGTGAGGGAGAAAAGAAAAGGTTACTAGAAGTAGCAATGGCGTTACTGGGACAGCTACTAACAATCAAACATAATTCTTAAACCTTTTTATTTATCGATACAGTTTTCTGAACGATTTGGTATTCCTATCTGCTCAACAAAATTTTCTGTGCACCACTAACACCCGTATTTTTCTACCCGAACTTGATGTTTACCAAACACTAACACCCGTATTTTTATAATCGAACTTGATGTTTACCAAACACTAACACCCGTATTTTTATAATCGAACTTGATAATGTTTACCAAAAATTGTATTATGTCATTAAATGGATGAAAAACTACCAGCTTTACGTAACATCCACAATTTATATAACTTTCTTATACTTGCAATGTTCGGAAAACAACATGTATGTTTCTGAATTGTTACTCAAGAACGAGGTGCAAAACTGGAAACAAAATATATCACTGGTAAATGTTTACCTTTCTAAGTCAACCTTTGTTTTATATATCACATTATCGCATTGCTATAATTTACAGGAAGGCATGTTCATGAAGGAGAAACTGAAGTTACTATTTCACAGAATGTTCCCATCCTATATTAATTCACGTTGTGTGTGTGTGTGAATTTCTTTGTTTGTTTGTTCGCAAACTCCTCCCATAGTTTTGAGGCTAGTAGGATCAAACTTGGTAGGCAGGCTTGGGGTGGCCGGGGAGTGTCCCTATCTATTTGGCGTATCCCCTTACTAAAAGGGCTAAAACGTACCCGGAAGGTCACCCACGCATGATGAAGACTAAGGAATAGGTTTTAAGTATTGTTGAATCTAAATTTGGAGTTGGATTTTTAGTTTTTGCCTCCCCCGGGATCCCATGTTCGCCGTATTTGAAAATATGTTCATACCCCCACCCACAACCTAGCGGGACCAAACGCGATGTTCCAATAGAGGCTGTTTTCGAGTACAAGACCACCACTGGGGTAGCTAAAAAGGTAATTGGGGATAATTGAGGAGCTTGATCGGTACTTTAGGACCTCTGTGAATCGTGAGGGGGGGCTTTGAAGCTCGTAGCAGGGAGCAGATATTTTATGTTATTAATCATAACTGACAGCAATTACGAAGCATTGTATATTAAGATTAAAACCATTTTAATTGACTGAATAGCTTTCTTACTTCTTGGAAACTTACTCTTCGAAAACAGAAGAGCAATTATTTATTAACAGCGTTATTACAGTAAAATCGTACAGTATTTCTAACATAGAATATGGTATGATTCTTTGATATTCCACAAAAGACAATATCAAAACGTATTGTTACGTCTCTGGTCGTCAGTTTGTTTCCCGTATAATTTCTTTCCGATGAAACTTTAGCGACACAAGTCCTTTCTTAAATAAAACTGGTTTATTCTTTCTCATTACAACTTTGTAATACACTTAATTTCCACAACCACGCTATAACAAACGCTGTAATTCGCAACGAACGACTCACGCGCTTGACTCAACTGTCCGTATCTATCTCTGTCTGCTATTCAATTACACATTACATTGTTGCCCTCACTTCTTACCGGTCTTATATATACAATAATACCGCACATCTAGTAACCTCTCGAGGCTTCAGGAAGGGACATGAACGTTCTAGAACTTCATGACGTGTTACCAGAGTCATGTGACTTCCGCTGTCGTAACAGTATCATTAAGGTAAAGAAAATCAGAAGTCGTAGCAAACGGAATTCATAATAAGCTTAATAATTCTTCCACTTAGGCCAGTATTATATTCATTGATTCTTTATAAAACCGATCTATAGATACAATCTTTAGCACAGTGAAAAATATAATATCAACAAGAATTTTTCTTTTTCATTTTGGGATAAGACTAAGAAAGTGCTGTTTCAAGTTTATTTATTTACTTATTTTGGCAAAATACCCGTAATAAGTATCGTAAGTAAATACCAAACATTTTAGGACACAGTTACCTATAGATCAGAATAAGACATCTCAAATTTCACCAAAACTATCGCGACAAATGCCAGAAAAGACCTGTATCGTTTAAAGTTAACAAATAATCCGGAACGATCAAAGAAAGAAGTATGCGGAAGCTATTAACGAGAAACTAGCATCAAAATAGCTGATTCGACTCTGTACCAAGCCAGTGTTTGTTCATTCATCACCAGTTAACTTCCCACCCCTTCAACTTGTCATGGTTTGGTCGTAAAGTCTCGCAGGATGGGGAAGTTAATACCGCTTATAGGCACGCGGCTCTACTCCAGCTGGTGGATTCTCTGACCAAACGGGCTTGCATACTCATTCATAGTTACAGACAGTTTCTTTTGATGGTGTATACGAATTTGTTTTAAAGTCGACGTTAACAACGAATACATTTGTATGATGGATTAAATCAAAACAAATAATACGGACTCTTGTGTAAATAATACGGACTCTTGTGTAAATAAATAATATAAAGTTCAAAGAGATTCTTTCTAATTATCATTTTTTTATAGGTTGTCCAGTTTTTCTCACATTTAAACATGACATTCGCAAACACGCAGAAAGACGAGTGATAGAGAACCACAAACCGATTATTCAGAAACTATTTACTTACATCAACGGGTATTTAATAAAACTTTTAATACAAAATGTATGCCCAAATAACATCGGATATAAAAATAAATGACTAAGCATTCAGTGTTAAACACTTAATATCAATCCCAACTCCTAAAAAAAAAAAAAAAAAAAAAAAAAGTGACTAACCATAATTTCTTGTTTTAGTTTTATGAACTTATTTTCAGCTAATATTCGGGTTATAAAACCCGAACGCAAGGACAAATCGGGCAGTCTGACTGAAAGCGTTGAAACTGTTGCTTCTTTAGTAAATCAACCAAACAGGGGAGTCCCACTCCTGTTGTTAAACGTGTGAGTACACCTTGGCCAGGAAATTGTGTGTATCGCATCTAACGACAGCCATTCTAGCTGCTTCCTGCGCAGGCTAAGTACCGTTTATGGAAGCTGCCCCGCCACAAGAAGCACGGCTGACTCACGGGCCCAGCCGCCAGTTGACGCCTAAGTAAAGCTGTACTTTCCAGACACACGTGCCTGCTATCACGAGTTCTTTGCCATGTCACGCACCCGCAAGGCTTCAATACTGTTTTTACAAGGCCTGCCTTCAAATTATATAACTACCATCCGGAAAGAGACAAAGGAGGAAAAGATTAGGTGAAAAATTTTCAAAACTCATAGGATCCCACCGGAAAACCTTATTGGTAAGCCACTTCCTCTAAACAAGACACAGTAAATGAGCAGAAGCAGCGCATGCGCAATGCTAATAACAGCAGCTCCAACGGAAGTAAAATGGAAGAAAAAACGAGTCTATAGTTAAGTTTTCTTGTGAATTGTATTTGTACACCACACACCTTAATATTATACTACTCAGAATATTGACCGAATGTATTCTGACCTTCAAATTCGATGACGAGGAACCCACTTTGAGACTAATAATGG
>NW_013670358.1:72999-78500 GCF_000517525.1 Limulus polyphemus
AGCAGAAGCAGCGCATGCGCAATGCTAATAACAGCAGCTCCAACGGAAGTAAAATGGAGAAAAAACGAGTCTATAGTTAAGTTTTCTTGTGAATTGTATTTGTACACCACACACCTTAATATTATACTACTCAGAATATTGACCGAATGTATTCTGACCTTGTTTTCTGTTGCCCAGATACTGTACAAATCAATTATAGTTCAAGAAGTATACACGTAAAAATTTCACGTTTTCATTTATAACATTAATGTTCAACAACACTTGATGATCTGACGTGCAGAGTACATTTCGTATGTTGTAGGTCATTTCATAGTAAAATTATCCCGGGAAAATGGAGTTTTCGTTGCCTTCAGCAATCTGTTTCAGTAACGAAAAACCTTCTAAAGATGTATATAACTTCAACTCAGTATAACACTAACTGTCATTGTATATTTCACTATCTAAGGATCTCTTATCTGGACTGTACTTACAAAGGAAAAACAACAACAGTATTTTCAAGTTACAACTGACATCTTTCTCAGAAGTTATGACATGAGTGAGTTCATTCCCAGAGGTTAAGTACAGTTGACTTCTTTCTCAGAAGTTATGACATGATTGAGTTCATTCCCAGAGGTTAAGTACAGTTGACTTCTTTCTCAGAAGTTATGATATGATTGAGTTCATTCCCAGAGGTTAAGTACAGTTGACTTCTTTCTCAGAAGTGATGATATGATTGAGTTCATCCTCAGAGGCAGAGGCGTCGGAACCAGGAGTGCTAAGAGTATTGTACTAACCCCCACTTTTACATATTTGACTCGCATAGCAACTGTAACTTACATTATTACACAAAAAAGTACCCGTCCCCAGTGACGGGAAGAGTTTAAGGACTTTTAAATAGTTAATTGTATTGCACCCTTGATTTCACTCAGAGCCAAAAGCTCTCAGCTACTTATACCACCTACTGCGAAACGTAATTGTTGAATATGTCAGTCATGCTAAGAGTTACTCAACAATAACATACGGTAAATCTACATTTTTATTCTTTACGTAACGCCACATTTTGAAATATGAATGATAGTGTGATTAATTACTGACAGTTTAGTGTAGAATATCCTGCTTGCGAAATAAAATTTGACAATAACATTATTCATGCCTGTTTTCCTATAATTTCGAAGGTGAAGGTTGAGCTTTGCCTGCGTGTACAGCTTTTCAAACGGGAGACAGACAGATACCACGGTTCGCAATATATATATATACGATATTAATTTTCTGGGGGGCAAGTCCCCAAACCCTCCTAGATTGAGTTACCTTTGGCAGAACGGGAGCTATTTTTACTTTCAATCTCTCATTGTAAAATCTGCATGTCTAGACAAGCACCCTACTTTGCAACTCCTTCCTGCACCACTGCTCAGAGGTTAAGTACGGTTGACTTCTTTCTCAGAAGTCATGATATGAATGAATTTATTGTCAGAGGTTAAATAAGTACAGTTGTCTTCTTTCTCAGAAGTCATGAAAAGATTAAGTTATTTCTCAGAGGTCAAGAAATGATTGACTTCTGAAGTTCAGATACCATGTCTACTGTAATCCGCCAACAATTAATAATTACTCGTTTGAAAGATATGAACCTCTGACACAGGACAGTCAATTGTTGCTTACTACTTAATTGTTAAATACAGAGTATATAAAAATATTTATTGGTAAACGTAAATAACTGATATTGGTGTTTTTAGTTCAATCGTGCATTTGTAAGAAAAATATGTTTAGTTTATAATATCTAATATTCTCATGTCTTCTACTGCGCGAGTATTGTTGGTTGTTTGATAAAGAAATAAATACAAAACAGAAAATTATTTTTCGCACGTGCAATGTTGATTATTAAAAATATTTCCCGAATTCTATACCAGACTTCCCTTTGTTAGCTATTACGTAACTCTTACGTATAAGTTCCAACAAACTAATAGTCGCTATTGCCAGTGTCACGTGAACCTCTCGACCCACCGACCCTCTTTCACGTGACCTCAAGCATATATTACATTTCTCAATACGGCTTGGCTAAGGCCTTAATTGTACGCGTTAACAGCCCTTTATTAAAGGGAAGTGCTATAGAACTATTAACAAAATGCACAAGGTTTGAAAAAATATTACGTCTTTTAAATATTAATTTAGAATCAAATTAGTATAATATTTTCCAAAGTAAATGTATGTATATATGCTTTTATAACATACATTTAATATTTTCAAAACTTTGAATTTCTTATGAAGAAAATTCATCATAGTATTAACGATCTATGATGAATTATCTGGTTGTGTGAAACATCTGTGAACTTGTGAAGTCGCAAATGTTACAAATAAGTACTTCAATTCATCATAGTATTAACGATCTATGATGAATTGTCTAATTGTGTGAAAATCTGTGAACTTGTGAAGTCGCAAATGTTACAAATAAGTACTTCAATTCATCATAGTATTAACGTTCTATGATGAATTGTCTAATTGTGTGAAAATCTGTGAACTTGTGAAGTCGCAAATGTTACAAATAAGTACTTCAATTTACTTAAATATCGTACAATTTCAATGTCTACTGTACATCTGATGAAACATCACATATTTCTACCTCATCAGCATAGAATTAGATAAAAAATTTCTTAAAAACTTCAACATAACTATTGACAACTTTCCTCAAATGCTACAGGTGTTCTCTCATCTTAGTACATTGTCTATTAAGTTAATTTTCGTTATACTTCATATCATACCTGTCTTGGGTAATTACAATATCGAGAGAAAAATAATCAAAGTTTTCAATTGCAAGCAATGAAATTAAATTAGCATTTTCTTAAATTACCCATCACTTAAACTTGCAAAAAAATTGGAAATCGACTTACGTTTCATTCGATCCGAGTCATGATAAAGTAATTGTTGCTCATTCTTAGTCCAGTCACCAGCCTGGTGGGCCACGAGCACCAGGTTGTCGGGGGCTTCCATGTGCCCTTACGTCCCCTTGAGTGTTACTCCTTTACCACAAAAAATAACCATGGAATATTAGGAGGACACGCATAAGTCGTATTACTTACTAGATGTTAAATGAAGTACCACTCCTTACATTTGAAATCAAATGTGGAAAGTGACTTCAATCACCAGATTTAAATCACTTTTAAACGTTTTTGTTGTTGTTGTTGTTGTTTTTCTTTCACTGATAATATACAAAACAAGTTGTGCCACTAACCTCAACCTGCTACCCCACCCCCTAGATGAACGTCTGCTTTGGCTTCACCGAAACTTTATTGATCCTACTCAAAACATCGCCATGCTGTATTGGCTGGCGTTCTCAGGCAAACAACTACTCAAAGCAAAATACTGCGGAATAAGTCCTGACGTAAATACCTCCAGGACAACATAAAACAATGACTTAATATTGAATTCAGCACATTATATTACTTCCAAAATTGTATTACACCGTCCTTAGCTTTCGGAATATGCAAATTAATGTTCGAAAGATCCCTAAACACAATATTTCGGTAATTTTCGATATTTCACCAAAGATTGAACGTTGCCCATGCTTTAGAAATGTTATCGCTCTGGAAAGTCTGTAGAGAACCACTGTTGTTTTGTATATTCTGAAGTTACAAGAAATATCTTGACAGGAAAGACAACAACTCTTACCAGGATAATCTTCGCATTGGTTCTTTTCCCATGTAGTAAATATCCGAAGAATTCAACGCACAAAGCTGCGATGCAAAATTATATAAACACGAAAGTTGGCTTTCCCGTACAGCTCAAACGCCCTCAACCTCAGCTGATCACAGCTGACGTTACCATAGAGTATCTTGCCGCCATGGAACTATAAACATGGCGTTTGCGCTCAGCTGGCAGTCTGGTGCACACATGCAACGAGAAGCGCGTGACGAGGTTAAATATCACTTCGTAAAAATGATACCGTACTATTTAAAACTCACAATTAGAACAATATCGCAATCACGCTGTAACTGCAAGTCACTTATTAACTTGAGAGAACAATAAAAATCACGAAAATGATCAGAAACCTTACTCTATCTACAGCACAAGTACCACCTCAAAAGCCCATCGAAGTAGAATTACTTCTCTGATTCAAACATGGGGGGCGGAGCTTAGCGGCCGTGCTTCGTTGCAGCTTAGGCTCTCGCAGTAACGCGTCTGCTTATTGGCCTTCTGTACTGCTTGCGACAGGTCAAAGGTAGCCGACAAATTTGCCGACAAAGTGTGCGTCGCTAGAGGGCGCAATAGGAAAATGTGTTCAATGAAACTCGAGAGGGGCATACATAAAATTGCTGATTGGAAATCATTCCACCTGAATCTATGTGCTTACATATATATAGGAGAGAATTGGGGTAGAATAAGCAGACTACAAAACTACCGAAACGGTTGCTTACTGTGAATTATAACGGTGCTTTGTGGATCGCGATTACAAACAACTATTATGGTAGCTTAAAACTGGATTACACGAATGCTAAATGGCTCTAGAGATCAAGTAAGTCTGAATTTTACACATACTTTGTTGTATTTTTACTTGCTATTCTTATTCTGTAAAACGTTGACCAGTGCAGGATCGTGTAATATTATAATCACTACTACCTCCTACCCGCCCCCCCCCACCCCCAAAAAAAATAGAAGAAATATGAGTCTTAATATTTCCAAAATCGTTTTTTCAAAGCTACAAATGTCATCACACTATCACGTAAAAATTAATTTCTTATTCGCAAAAGTTCCTGGACGTCTATACTTGCATGCACGGATGGTAATGGTAATTACAATGACACGTGTAGTCATGAAGGATACGAGGAGTTTGGATATTAGTTATTACGACCAAAAACACCAAGGATAGACCATTCTTTCAATGTGTTACACACGATTTGCTATTATTGTTCTTGATTTACCTTTCAAAAATCCTGACAAACAACTCGATAAATGTATATCTCATATGTATATTAATTGAAATCTTCCTTTAACTGTTAGCAGATAAAATAAAACTTTAGTAGGCAAACCAAAGACTTTGCGATGCATAAGGAACTGTTTTAAGGATTTTTCTTTTACGATATTATTTTAGCGTTGCACGGAATCGCGTGAGCTGTCTTAAGCATGTGTCACTTTATATAACCGCAGACATGTTTTTGTTATTATAAACTTGATTTACCGGTTATGTTAACATTTTCTTTTTATATAACTAACTGTATGGCCAGAAAGGAAGTACAATAAGTGTAGGCTGTGTCTGCCATTCTGCAAGTTAACAGTTTTAAAACATAATTTGCCCGGATCTGACGCAAAAACAAAATGGAAACTATTGATGGGTGTAAAAAATTACAAAAAATCTAATGGAGTAATAAACTTACTTGAAATAAAATAAATTTAAAACTAAATAGAAATGGAAACAGTTCAGTTACAATAATTAACTAGATATATATATATAATACATTTGTATAACGTATTTGCGGAAGTATAGTTTGTAAAATGTGAATATAAAATGAATCTTTAATGATCTTGATGTTGTA